>NW_020450909.1:355634-395795 GCF_003343035.1 Apteryx rowi | reverse complement strand
CGGCCCCGACCCGGCCCGGCCCGGCCTCTCCCCCGCAACGGCCGCAGCTCACCATGGCGCGAGGGCGGCCCGGCGACACGCGCTGCCCGCCGGCGGGGGTGGGAGCTGCTACCACACGACCGCTCGCGGCCTCCGCTCGCCCTCACGCCRGCCCGTAAGCGCCGAGGCGTCACTACAGCTGAGCTGCCGCCTCCATGCTGGGATAAACCAGTGACCGCGGGGGGAGGCCGATAGGCTGCCACGGCGGACAGGTTGTGTGTTCGCAATGACAACAACAACAGGAGTTTTTTCAGGCACGACAAGTTTTAAATTGAAAAAGAGGCTCTCTGAATGCACAGAAGGAACTCCTCCGCCACCCTCCACATGTGCGTTTTCTTCGCCCCCCCCCCAATTTGCGGAGAATGGCTCCGCCCGCAGCGGGCCGCAGGGGCGGAAAGCTTCGGAAGGGCCAAAGGGCAAGGCGCGTGCGCACCTGCCGGCCCCCCTCACCGGAAGGGGGCGGGCGGAGAGGGCGGGGCTAGCTGGCAGGAAGGCGCGGGTTCGGGCCCGGGACTCCGCCCCCTGCTGCCTCCGCCAGGCGCGCGCCCGCAGGCGGAGGGGCGGGGCGGGGCGGGGCCGGCCGCGGGGTGTCTGTTAGGGGTGTGGCCCGCGCGCGGGGGGGGCTTTCATAAGTGTATTTCGCTAGTGGCGAGTGCTCAGAAACTACCATAAACCTTTATAAAGAAGTTACGTTAAGCAGAAGGCGCAGCCAGCACTTGTCTTCCTGCCCAGCAGAGCGGGGGGTTTCAACTAACGGTGCTTCAGAGGTCTCTGCCACGCTGTTTTCCAGTATTGATCTGTGCTAGCTTGTATTCAGGCTGAATTCGAAGGGTGAGGTGTAAATAATAGCTATATGTATAAATATGTATTTCTGTTATCAGTGTTCTTTCTCCATATATGAGTTCCTATTTCTTGGGGTACTTACACTCTCACTAGATAAACTGTATCTATGCCATGTAGCATGCCTGTGTGCACACTCATGCACAAACACACACAGACACACGCTCCTTGCTATGAAAAAATATGTTTGGAATTTTAGGAATATTATGTAAAACTGTTTTGTTACATTTCAAAAGAAAGTGTAAACCACAAATAGGGAGGAATCTCTTCTATGTGTATATAGACAATTAAAAAAGTTACAAACAGCTATTGAAAGGATTGTTATTGACAATTGAGAAATAACTATTTTTAAAATAACTGTTCCACATATTATGTGTGTATATCTAAACACACAAATATATGTATACCTTAAAATAGTAATGAGTTTGAATCACATTTCAGTGAATTTCAGTATTATTCAGTAGGTGTCACTAAAGTTCCAAAAGAGTACAGATTTTTGCTTTTCTATTGTTTTCTCAAGTCTTGAAACTTTAAGATGAGGTTCACCACGCTAATCCTAAGGAAATGGATGAGCTAATCTGATCTGCTCCACCAAAGACTTCTGTACTTGGGGAATTCAAATCATCCCTGCTTATTTCTGAGAAAAGCCTAGAGCCTTCTTTTCTCTTGCTTCTTAAAAATATATGGTGGCTATCTTGTGGCTTTCAGCCACATGAAATTTTAATTCACACCTCACAGTCTGGAGAGTTAGCAACCCTTTGGCTGCATGCTCTGAATGGATTTTTCAGGATTGCGCTGAACAGGACTAACTCCCTTCCTATGGTATGTCTGTGCTGCAAAACCAGTGACAGCTGAGCTAGCTTTTAACTAGGTGACTTGGATAATGGGAGTGGAATAGTCAAACTGTTAACCACATAGTGCTCAGCATTTCTCTGCAGGGTTACAAAGTAAATGAGTCCTTATTGCTTCCAGGCCCCTGAGCTAACTGCAGCATCCTTACAGAACACTGCATGGTACAAAGCACTCATCCTTGGACTCAGTAGGAGGATTATCCTTCATGCTCAGAAATGGACAACCCCCTACCCAACAGTAGCAATACTCTCATTCCCTGTATTTAAAATCTGGTCTAGGAGTATTGGTCAGCTTGTAAGTTGGAAGAACTAGCTTTTGCCCTCAGCTTCATTGCTAATCATCTGTTTCATTTGGGACAAATTAAATTTACCTCTTCAGTATTTTACATCTCAAGGTTTTCTGTCTTAACTCATATCCACGCTCTGTCTTTCCTTTTTCAAGTCTACATGTTTAAGTAGAAAGAAGCTTCACTACAACTGTGACTAGAGCAAGAGGCTCCCTTATCTCAGAAGACTGATTCTATATCTCAACAATAATACATCTAGATATTAGTTTTAAAATTGTGAGATTAACAATAACAAACATCATCCTGGTGTTTGATATATCTTCTTTGTTGATACCTAAGGGTTGATTCATCTGCTTCCAACTGATGTCTGATCTTTCAAAATTTAGTATCACATGTATGTGCAATGTGTATGCAGGAGTCTCTCAGTTGGAGACTCCACTTAATCTTATCTAAGCCTTGCAAGGTCATCTATACCAGGGTACTCTCTCACTGTGTTCTCCGCTGTGATGCCTTGCAGTTTAAAGTCAACAAAGAGCATTTACAGAGAGTAGGGAGAAAAGGGTTCAGCTCACTAACCACTTCTATTACGTTTATGGAAGAAGAATGCTCAATATTAGAATGGTCCCACTGCAGAGGGTGTGCTTGCACAATAATATGCTGGAGCAATCCACAAAAATTATTTGTACAGGTAGCTGCCTTAATTACCAAATAGATGTTCAGAAGGCATTTGGTTTAAAAGCCAAAGCTTAACATTTATAATTCAATACTAAATAATCAGGAAAAGAAGTCAAGTTTTTGTTCAAATATGTTATTGTCCATTACAGAAAAGTGTTTAGTAATAGTAAAATAAATAACATATCAATAGCACTAGCTTATTTTTTAATTTAAATTATCCTTGAGTAAGTATAGTAGACTCTCTGGACTTCATTCTGTCTGTATTTACTTCAGTTTAAAGAAGATTAGAATCTGGCCAGGAAGCATAAATTTCTTTAACATTATCAACAATCTACCTTCCCTGTGAGGAACCTTATGCTAAATATTTTTGCTATTAGTTCTTGCAATAACATGAGGTATAAAGTTATATAATTACAAAGCAAAAGTTATTGCCAGCTACTTTGTAATGTTAAAAGATGGGCGGACATACTGCAGACTAGTTTGAACCCTGAGCTATGCAGATCAGTCTTGTCCATGTAAATGCAGTAGGTGTAATTCTGATTCAGTTCTCATGTCAATCAAGTTACTCCGCTGAAGCTAGTGAAAACAATTACTTGATTTACTGATACAGAACTTGTGAAAATGGGAGCATAAACTAGGTCTCTGAACTATTGAGCTATAATGCTATGCATTTTTTAACCTAACTATCAGCACTTCAATACACCTCTGCATGAATAAGACCACCACAAGAGAGCTACCAGGTATGTGTGAAGGGCTCCCAAGATTAAAAGGAAGGTTTCAGGACCCTTCCTTCCTTTCATTTGCATGCAATGACTTTTAATCCAATCTTTGGAGACCACCTTCCAACAAATAACTGCTCTCTGCAGTTTACTCCATTATATACACCCATGTACTCGCTACAGATTCAAGAAGGAAATGTTTTCTGTAAAGATTTTCTGAACAATTTTATTGAGGTAATTTTCTTCATTTTATATTTATATATATTCATTCATATATATCTATAATTCAAAAAGCTGAACAGTTTTCTAAGGCACTTGGAATTGTGCACAGCAGAGTATCTTACAGTACTGTACAACTAGGCAGTACACATTTTTTGCTTGTTAAAATAAATAACATAAAACATGAGCATAATGTATGTACTGCATAAAAAAGATAATACATATTCTTTTTTCACATGACAATATTGAATTATACTTGTGTGTGTGTGTATAAGTATATACTACAGTACAGATAAAAAAAAACAAGAGGCAGCTATCTCATTAATTTGTAACAATTACTGTTACTTACAGTCACAGATATCAATATGCCTGTGTAAAATGCAGTATCAGATCAGCTCCTTCTTTAAAGTTATTGGTATTCAGTCACTGTAAGTCAAGCTACTAAAATACAAGTAGATCCATTCATTTTATAATTATTATGTAAAATACACACTGCATAAACTGAAAAGTTGGGGGTATTGATTCTCCAAAGCCTCACATCTTTTGAAAGTCATTTATGCATGTGGAAAGTGAGCTTTATAAATGCTGGCAATTCTAAGCTGATAACATTTCACATCCATTTGTTATAGTTACGAGTAACTATCCAGCATGACAGGCAGTGGGCAATCAAGTCATAAGCTTTGTGTGCTTTATTTTACTCGTAAATATGAATGTTTATTGAAATTCAAGCAGGATACTTTGAGTTTCTATTTTGAATCAAATTAATAAAAATGATAAAGTCCAAGAACAGACCCAATGCTTATTGATAGTTGACGCTCTTCATTACATACTGCAAAATTTTAATTCCAATGAATACAAGTAAAAAAGGCAGAAAGACCAAAATTTAATATCAGGTGACCCCAGTTTCAGGCGACCCCAATCCTTCTCATAACAAATTCAGTGCATAAGCACCTCTTGACTTTACTGGACCCTAATAAGAGCCTACTGGAGTTTAATCACCAGCACCTGTGGTGGCTGGATCATCAGGCCCTCCTTACTGGAGTCATCTCAGAGGTGTCCTTGCAGACTTGAGTCGGAAGAGTCAGGTGTGCAAGGATTCTTAGTACTGAGCACCCACGGTGTATTTCAGCTCTGCCACAGAAAATACACRTTCTTTAAAGTCCAGTGTTTAAGGTACAGTTGGATCTATAAAATATGGCATATTAGCATTGCCATGATTTACTGTTAGAGCAATTATTCTACACAAACCTGGAAAGGGACACAAACCTTTTGGTTCCCAAAGGTACAGAAATGTGGTCTACAGTGTTCGTATACCTCTCCTAGATTTACAATTCTGTTGTAAATGGAATTCAATTTCTCTTTTACAAAAAATATCTTAAGAGCTGCTTAAATGGTGACAAGTAATTAGAATATGCCACCTCCACACCCTTCTTGCCCCTACTCATATATTTAGACACCCATTCAAACAATCCATCAAGGTCTTTTTGTTTCATTTAAAATCATACTAGCTGAAATAATTGTCCAAACCACAGTATTTCTTTAATTCCAAAATTTATACAAGTTTACAAATCAATATACCACCACACAAAGTAGTGAAAGGAAGAGAAGTTATGTTCAGCAACATTCTACTATATTATAACAATGTTCAAATATGGTTAAATTTGACAAAGTATTGCAAGACTTTTTATATAAAGAATTAATGATTGAACAAGGAGATACAGAGAATACCATTTCTTTGTTCCTATCCAATGCAATATTTAGCTTCTAAAAAATAATGAAATACTGGTGAAATGATATACCTAGTTCATAAGACCTTATTAATCATTAAAGTTAATGAATAGAAATCTGTCCAAATTTTACAGTGAAATATGTTATTTTTAACTCCATCTCTCCTTTTCTCTACATAGATAACACTTCCATAAATTTTTTCAGATGTCTGTTTCCAAATAGAAGCTTTAAGCTATTCCAGAGGTTTACTTTTCTTTTTATTTGATCCTCAAAATATTTTAATATCAACCTAATACCAACCTTCAGAATTGCTTTTTTTGTCCATCAAAAGCTAGGTCCCAGCAGTGAGTATTGCACTGAGTGTTGTACAATAAAAATAAAGATAATAACAATAACGGAGCTAAATCTGGGAGCTCCTAAAGGCAGGAGGCAAGTTTATTCTGTTTTTCACCCTGAGTATATCTTCATTTTAATTTACAGCAGTGGCACAAGTCTTAACTCCTTGAGATACGAATAAGAACAGATGATATGAAAGCATGAAATGATGCAGTTCTGCTATACCTGGCAATTTAAAGCAAATGTAGGCTTTTAGCTCAATTTATTTTATCATTAAAGCATTAACACATACATTAAGACATGGGCTCATATTCTAATCTCTGCTTAAAATGCCAGCAGTGTTCAGCCAGATCTGTACTAGTGGTACAGTCTGTCTCATACCCAGGTTACAGTGCATTTGTCCCTAACCTGGTTACAAACATGGGCTTTGACCCAGTGTTGATTGCAGCTGATGACCAGGTTTCTGTTGGTTCCCAGGTTGCCAGGATTAGATCCATATTTTTAATCTGTTGGCTGTATCCCACTTCCATTTTCTGATGATATAAAACTGTGGCCCAGACCATAGCTATAATCAGGTTAAGGGACAACTGTTTAGAAACAAGTTCTCCAGCACAGCTGTAATACTACTGTTCACAAGATCTGGGTTTGAAGTAACTCCTCGGGAAGCAAAGCACTAAGAAATCAGAATCTCACCTGGAAGGAGGTCTAATTTCTGTAATTTCAGGAATTTTTCCCTCACTTTGTTTCACAGCTTTCATTGGTTTTCAAGAAAAAGAAAAAAAAAATGTCGTCATCTGATATGGTTTTCACATGTCAACAGCCAAGGTTGTGGAGCTTCTCTAAGAGCTGATGAAAGTATCACCAAAGTAGACAGTGGAGCTGTACAGCCCTGCACCTCTTCAGAGGTCAGCAAAGTCAGCCACAGCAAGGGACACACAGAACTCCAGGTAAATGTTAATCCAGCAAGTACATGCTATCTTGTAGACCTACAAATGGCTATGAATACTTTCAGTGATTTTGAAGAGATGCTGTTCCTGGTCCTACATAATTTTGAATCACTGGTATTTCGCGTAAATATTTTTTGTACTTTCTGAGTCTACACATATATCACAATCTGAGGAATTTCAAATAATTATTTTCTTTTGAAATATCTAATTTCAGTTATAAGGATTTATATATCCATTACCTGAAATGACAGAGAGACATTCTAAAACTGTTTCAATTTGTTTTGTAAAGAAGAAACTAGTATTTGTTTAAGGATCCATTCCTCCGCATGACAGCAATGTGCTGCAGGGCATGATCACACTAATTAATGTGATATATCAGGTAATTRGAAACCACTTCAGGCAATGCTTATTTTGTTTGTGTGGGTGTAGACATCTGAGTTCATGTGTAACTTTGTGGAACACAGGTATATGTGTAAGGTACGTCACATGTTCTAGAAGAGTTTTAAATGAATTGTCCAACTTGGTAAAAATTAGCACATTGATCCATTTTTTGCCAGCTGGACTGTATTAGGTGTTGCATGGAAAGTGTTATTTTTTTCTTCCCTCTTTTTACAACTTCTTTTTTTTCTCAAGGATTGCTCAGTCAGGACTTTCTCAGCACTTCTGATTTTTCACTGCTGACAGGTATGCAGCATCCTGGAGGGTTAGGTACATGACATATTCTTTCCAGTTGGCTCTTGTAGCAACTTGAAAAAGATATTTGTAATAGTCAATACAGAGGACCAGGAGATATAGCAGAAACCTGATTTCAGGCAGCACAATAAGGTAAAGCAAAAGGTTCAGCTTCACTGAACGCAGTGACATACCAAAATCTCATTACTTTTTTATTGCATGGATAGCTTTACAGCTGTTGTTCTCTTGTCAGTTGATATTTACAATATAAAAATAGTATATACAATTCTAGGTGTGTGCATGGATACAATGGATGGTTTATAGTTTTAATTCTGCAAATACATTATGTTTTTACGCAAGTCCTGATAAAGGCAACTCTTTTTGTCCAGTTTTGTAAATTTGGTTAAGTAATTTGCTGAATTGGTGACCAAAGAATGCATCTGATCATTTATCAGGGAAAAACCCTCGTACATAAAAAATAAAAGAGTAGCTTAGCATCTCTATCCAGGCTGTTGTTTTGCCACTAGCAGTTGACTGTAGTGGATACTTCAAAAAAAAAGAAAAAAAGAAAAAAAAAACTACCCCACCCTAAAAAACAGGAGGAGGATAGAGAAAGTGTGAGTGATTCTTCACCTGTGTACCCTCATGTCTTACGGCAAAGTGCAGTTTGAGGAAGTCAGAGCCAGGAGTTGTATTCTTGTCTTTGCGTTTTAATTCCTACATAAGGAACTGGCACATTTCCTGCCATCCATGTTCCAGGCCCAGGACAGAGGAATGTCTTCTTGCAAAGTTAACCCAATAACTTAATTCTAAGAGTCTAGCAATTTCACCTGTGTAATCCTTACCTACCCTGGCATATCAGTGGAACTTCTGTGTTATATAGAGTCTGATCTTACCTTTGTCAAAGTTACTATTATTCTTCCTTTGCAATAGCTACTTTTCCACCTGTAGTATCTTCGCTACTTTCAAGCGTTTGAAAGAGATTAAGGCAACACTGAGGTCTATTTAACTGTTCCATTTGTTTCCTTTGAAGTGAAATACTGCGCTTTATACTTCAAAGTCCACATAGCTGACCTTTATAGGATTCTGAACAAACATTTCTAAATTTGGCAACAAAAAAATAGTAAAAGTTTAAGCAGGAGAACTATTTATTAAGTGCTAGTGTAAGTTTTTAAGTTTGCTCTTCAAATCCTAAAAATAAAAATTAGGATTCTACCAGAATTGCTGACAAATCTTCTCTAATGGCCTGATCACTTCTGTATGATTTAGTGCCGAAGTATACATTTTCATTGCTTCCTTGATGTAGAAGTGGTTTCTATATTTATAAAATGATGGCATTAGAGAACCTAAATTGTTTTCTGCAAATGCAATCTTAATGTCTCTTATTGATTCCATTAAAAGAGGAAGATGCTAGTTCTTTTTCTTTGCTACAAGCATGTAGATGGTATTTTATTTGGTTATTGACATTTTTGGGTCTTCACATCACTGAATTTTTACTAAAATGTAAATGATCCTAATAGTCATATAAACCTATCTTTTTTAAAAAAAGGTTTGTCAATCTATTTAAAAATAAATACAATGCCAGCTGTTGGAAAGCACTTTCCTGTTACTTGAAGTGCTCTTTACTAAAATAATCAACCAAATTTATGCAAACCTGGTGTTGTTGTATATATCAGTAAAGAGGGAGATCTAATTTTAGCCACTAAATTGCCTTCCTGCCTTTAGACTGACATCTAAAACAAAAATTTTAATTTTATAAACTAAAAACATTCCACAAGAATCTATTGCAGGTTCTGAGGTAAAAATCACATCTACACATACTTTTATTGCCTGAAAAAGAAATACTTACACTGCATAATTAAAAACTAAACAGGACACATAAAAGACAAAAATAAATTGTAATATGTACACACATTAGAAAGGATAAATAGCATATATATTGTAATACTGCATTAAATGTATGCATATGTGATTTCCAGGCCCCCAAAGATGTTGTGTACATTAATTCAAAGGATAAATAAGTGCTAATATAAGACACAGAATTTCTTAGTGTAAACAACGCCACAGGCTTTTTAATAGGCCTTTGGGCCAACTTAGAAAAAGCATGTATTGCCTTTCACACTCCATATCACTTAATTTTAATAGTACTGTATTCACATATACAATTTCAATATAGTATAAAAAAAATTATGATTCTAATAAGCATTCTTCAGACACAACAAAAACAGGCCGCAGACATTCTAAGGATTTTCTGTTAATTTTTACAAGACCATTGGTTGAAGACATTGATTCATCTCTGAGTTCTTTCTAAAAGCAGTCCAAGAGACTCATCCAATACAGTTCTTAAACAGTCACATTATTAATCACTGCTTAAACCTATTAGTAAGGACATTGGTGCACAATTTCAATTCTGATTTTGGATTCAAACTAGAATGGTGTCAAAGTTGTCACTAGTGCCTGCCATAGGTCAGAAAGATAATGATCCCTCTGGTTTGATGGCAAGTGACAGAAAGGAGTGTTCCTAAACATGAATCCTTCCATTGCATTCATAGGGTCACATTATTTGTTCTTCAAATCCTATTTATGTATTTCTGAGAATCCGAAGTATGCCAACATTAAAAAAAAAGAAAATTACTTGTTCTGTATGAATGTTCAATGTATTTTCTTGAAGCATGCTCATCAGAATTTAAATAAAGACATCTGAGTTATACTAGGACTAATTTCTGGCAACTGGGTTTACTGGCACCAGAGAAAATTACAGTTCTTCACTAAAGTACTGATGATATGAGGACTTGTGGCTTCCTATCTTGCTAAGACAGGCTGCAGCCACTAAAAACATACATGCACAGTTGCTCAAACTCTCAGATTTGTTTTTTAAATAATTCTTCCCACTGGCCAAGTATATCAGTAACAGTTCCATCCATTCCACTTTTCTCTGTTGGCTGACAAGTGAAGTCTCTCATCCTGTACTCTCTCAGTCCTTTTTACTCTCCCTCTGCTCAGTTACCCTCAATCACAATGCTATAAAGTCTGATGAGTTCCTGGCAACAGGCTCTCAAACGATTGTCTTCAGCTCTTCCTGACTTGTCAAGCTCCAATGAAAAAGACCATCAACTTGTCTTTGTGGGCTAGCCACAGAACCATGGTCTTTCTTAACACTGGGATATTTCTTAGTTAAAGTGAACACTTCATATGGTTTCACCTCCTGGTCAAATCTTTTGTTCACTGATAAAGATGAGGGCCACATCCTTCATTAACCTCAGGGTAAGTTCCAACACACACTCACACTCAGTCAAGTTCCAGTGCAATCTCCGATCTTCAGGATGCAATGATTTCCCCAAAGAAAATTGTTACATGAAATATGGGATGTAGTCAAAAATTATGGACGATGAAACCTGAAATGATAAATCATTTAAAAATGTAAAATTATATTATTTCAACTGATAATGACACTGATCCTGATTCTGCTCTCATGGCTGTTTACTTTTGTGGCCTGATTTTCTTGGTGTAAGTGGGATCAGAGTCAGCCCTAGAATCCCTCTCTGCCTTTCTCTCTCTACTAGTAAACCAAACAGGGCTACAGTATGGCTCAGGTGCTGGTATGTGACTGTCCATCCCATTATATTGTAGCATGGTCCCTGGCTCAGYTTGCTTGGGTCAACCAGCACTCTTCCAGACACTGCCTGAGCATGACTGGGATTAGCACAGGCCAATACACAGATTGGTGGGGGTGCTGATGGTGGTGGTCACCCTGTTTTGGTGGGGGGAAAAAGGTTAACTGTCAAGCTGTGCCAGGCCTGTTGGACTGGAGGAGACTGTCTGATCTGTTTTGTATTTACAGATTTAGCTACATTGTGTCTACTCTTTGGAACCACTGTCTGGGAATCAGGAAAGCTTTGCTAAGCCATGAAACTTACCTTTCTGGTTTTCAATCTTTCTGCAAAATGAGGTTGACAAAATTCTTTTTAGGTCTTTAAGTGAAAAGTTTTAAAGAACTGCAGATGCTTTCTTTTTATTAGCAGCAGCTGACTGTGACAAATGAAGACCCAAATACACTTTGCCATTTTTTAGGTAAGGCATATACATCACTCCAGACTCCCTAACGGAACAATAGAGAGAGGTAGGTTGCTCCAAAGGGTGTCATCAACCTTTTCTAGGATAAAGTAGGAGCCTAGAGCAACTGAAATTCTAACTCAGCTTAAATAGTGAATCCAAGCAAAAGAGTAAGGAGAGCACTAGTATTAGGTGATCGTCTATCATCCACCTTCTAAATCTCTATTTGTATGGTTTTAAAAGTACATGTATCCACGAAGGAGTAAAAAATGCAGCAACTTTAAAACAGCATAGGTAATGATGCACCTGACTCAGTAGGCTTCTGTAAGTTTTTGTTTGACACGTTTTCTCTTAATAGTTCCAGAGGAGAGGAAAGAAAATGAGCCACAGATTACCACGGTAATGTGGTACAGTACAATACAAAGGTGCATTTTTCAAGTAGATAAACAAAAGAGGTGTAAGCAAAAGCTGATATTTACAAGTAGGCAGCTGGTCTATTGAGTGAAGGTACAGTACATTGCAAAAAAGCCTCATTTTTTTTATTTGTATAGAAAAACAATTTATTTGACTATATATAGCATTTCCATTAGAAGCACTTTATTAACATCTACTAATATCCTTTTCCCAAACTTTTATTTATTTCTTTATTTTTAGAAACTCAGTTTCTTGGATTCTGTTATGAAATAACAGAACAAATAAATCTAAATTACGAGGAGCAGAAAAACAGTTCAACTGATAGTCATTACAGTAAATCATGAATGATGAAAACCAGTGTTTTTTCTTTCCAAAGTTTAATATCAAATTTGAACAATTCAAAGGTACTGCAAAACTGATTATGATAACAGAGCTTCTTATATTGGTTATTACGTAATAATCTAATCTAATCTAATCAACTATTTTATAAGCTATTTTTGTTTAAGAAGCAGCTTCCTTATTGTCTCATTCTATCACAGAACTTCATGAATAAACCTTTTTTAACTAGCTGCCAATGCAAGTGCCTTTCAGTTTGTATTACCTCAGTGATTACTCTTAAAAAAATTTAAAATGAGTAATTCATCCTCTGGCCACAGACTTTTCTCTGTTGTCCCCTTAAAACAAATCATACTTTTGTTTTATCAGTCCAAATGTAGTGGTGAACTACGTAACTTTTTATGAGAGGACCATGAGAAAACAGAATCTCTCCTTTTATTTTCAAAATTGTAATTGACTTAAAACATCTGCATCTAATTATACCCTTAACGGGCTTTTTCTAGAGTTACTCTGCTGACCTCTGTGCAGTGGTTCCACAACACGGCCAATGAAAAAAAGGGTGGGGAGGAAACAGAGGGAGTCCAACTTTCCTCAGGTTGAAATTTCTCTAGGACCCTTCAATATCATTTCTTGTATTTATCACAATTTGGCTATGCTTATTTTTGAGCCTATTTTCCAAGTCCTTCCTCAAAAAAAGTTTTCACTTTTTAACTGGTTTGTCATTCAATTGGATACCTGAGATTTTTGATCCATCTTTCAAGAATCCAACTGCAATCACTTTCAACTTTTTCAGCTATAGTGAAAAAAACCTGGTTCTTTTTGTATGACTCATGTCTATATGTTGCAATGGAACTCAAAAACCATAACTTAGGCAAGGGGCTGTATTCCATCTCTCTCAGACAGAATTCTCTCCCTGCTAATTTTCCCTCTCTCTCTTGCGTAGTCCATTTTTTAAAAGTTATATTTTTACATGTCCTGAAGAAGATATACTACCTACGCTGAAGAGAAAATGACAACAGAAGCCAAATGAAAACATGCAAATCCATGTTTGAAAAGGACACTTTCTAGTAGTTAGAATGCAACACTAGATTAAAATCCTGCCTCCTGTTTCATTCCCTAGCTCAATTTTTCCATCTGTGAAACTGGCTTGATTTTTTGAGAATTAATTTATACATGTTATAACTTCCCTGAAGTGAGTATATGTTATTATCAAAAATCCATGTTTTGGAAAACAACATTAGCAAAGTTATGAAATCATGCACTGAATAAGGAAAAGCCAGAAATCACCAAACCCATGTGTCCCATATGAATGTGAATGTGAATTTGCATTGTGAACACTGTCTTTAATTACAATTACTCACTGACTGGGACCATAATTTTGACTGAAAGAGTAGCAGGAACATAAAGGGACCTAGTCTAGGGCAATTTTTCATATCTGACTTACCTGATGATTTAATTCTGTGGATGTGAAGACCATAATACTATGTATGCAACGCTGGCTGATTCTAACAGCATGTTCTGCTTGCTAGTGGCAATTTTTAGCCTTTGTAACTTTAACGGGTATGAACAAATTTCATGGGGATGGCAGAAAGCACCTCCTAGGAATAACTCTTCCAAATTTTGAAGTCCTGCTACAAACTGTGGAGACTTTAAATCTCTTTATATAATAATGCTTCAAACAACATCTTGGTTTTATCCAAGACAGACAGCAAAACAGATCCAGACTAAAACATTACAAGCATCAAACAAAAAATATTAGAATTTATTGAGTTCCCCAGAAACTGCTGCCAGGAGTCTAGGTGACTGTTAGGAAGCTCCCAGAATAGTGATAAGCTTTTCTGAAGTTCAGCACATCATTTAGATTTCACTTTCCAAATGCAATGACAAAAATGTATACCTTCATGAGGAAGAGAGTACTGCAGGAGCAGGACATCCCATTCTGTGTTTGTGGACTGTTAATTTCATCTGGGAGAAATGCCAAGTTCATTGAAAGGATTATTTTTCAGATTTCATGAACAATCTTTTTCCATTTAGCAAGCGATCCACTAAAGTCACCTTCACTACCATATCAACTAGCCAGTTTCAGGGATTGCATCTGCAACACTGGGAATCCCACCAGAATCAGTGGTGGGATTCAAGGATTCGGGGAATTCAAGGTAGGAATCAATTCAAGGAATCATTTACAACACAACTGCAGAGGACATGCAGAAAGGCAGAGTGTAGCTGTCACGCTCTGACTTATGCAAAAAAAATGGATTCACCCACCTGGTAAATTGCCGGCTTTCCTCATGTACTTCCATTTCTGTGCTTTTAAATTCATTCAGTTCTTTCCGTATTGCTGCCTAATAAACAATAATGATATACACAACCATAAGGAATATGAATCTTTAGGAAAGCAAAGAGTTTGAGAGGAGCCTGAGCCTGCTCTTGCAGATCCCCCTGAAGTCACCCTCAGTGTAGTCCACAGTTCTCACACACTTTTGATCATACACATTGAATGGCTTTTTTAATTACAGTTATTTGAAGCAGTAATACAAAGCAGCAAACGACAACAGTAAACAAAGAAATACAAAACTTATTGGGCTGAGTGACACCCCCTCCCCCCCCCCACTGAAATATGGCACTTGCTACAGATAAAATAGGGAAAGGGATTCTGTTACCTCGGCAGTCACCTGTTCATTATGCATCTGCAAGGGGATTATCTCCATGCACAGCCCCAGAGGGGCCAGTGAGTCACACTTCTTGCATAGTAATTGCACAAACAGCAGGATCCTTGTATCTCCCGACTGGAGACAGGACTTCAGGAATGCAAGATGAATACCACTTTTTCAAGTGGGAATTAGTCACTTCGTTTGATCAGTTTTATGTAAAATGACATGAAATATTTGGACATTTCAAGCTTGTGATTTCAGTTGGCAGATACTAAAGAACAGCAGAAATTCAGTGCACTTTGTAAATGTCAGTCCTTGCTGCTCATGTTAAAGAGCGATGATCAATTCACTTCATCAGGTAATACATGTAATTTCTGAAAAACTGTAATATAGTAGAAGAGCTTTTGCTTTCTATGACATATGCCTCACTACCTTCACTGTTAAATGAAAGGTCAGTTTATTCTTTCTCACTCCCTTTCTTCTTTCATSATTTTAAATAAAAGCAGTATCATTTCAGTAATCCTTAAAGAATTCTCATCTGGTGTGCATTCCTTTCAATGCACAACAGATATGCAGCATGATAAAATTACAGCATCACCAGACTGAGGTCTCATAAATCAGGAACTTCATTTTAAGCAGGGTATGGTTCTGTTTAGCTGCAACAGCATGCTTGCACAAGGCTGCTGTAATAGCTAAGAAAGAGTTGTTTTTGAACAGTGTATCACCAGCAAAGACACCAGAGCTCCAGCTCCATAATATTGTTACAGTACACTCTTCTGCTCCCATTAGAACTAGAAAAAAATGATTTCCTTGGGTAAAAAAAGGACGATGGAGCTTCCAGGCAATCTGGGTCCTTTATCTTTCTTCTGAGACCAACAAGCATGGGGATCAGAACCAACCGGGGATACCTGATCATCACAAAACAGTTTGAGATTAATAACTGCCATCCTTAAACTACATAGGCAACTTCTCTGCTTGTTCCAGTGCAATTGGCACTGGTTTCTGAAAAGATCAACCTAAGTCTGGAAAGATCAACCTAGGTCAAAGGGTGAGGTGCTGGGTGCCCTGACCTCCCACTGACTATGTGAAGACTAGAGAGTGCTCAGCAGAACTCCCAGAACTGAAACCCAGCAATAACGGTGGGAACATTTTTAGTATCTCCATCTTAACTTGACATGGTATTGTTCTTTGGTTGTCAAATGCACTGACATTAATACTAAAATATAAGTTGAAATAAAATCAGTGCTTCACAGCTCTCAGCCAAAAGCCAATGGGTTCTTGCACATATCACTTTTCATGCCGAGAACATATCATAGGAGTTCCATAAAATCTGGCTCAAAGCCAGCGGTTAAAAGGCCAGCACTTTCTGATATAGAAATCCAACAGCTTTCTTTTTATGAAGCGGTGTATGAGGAAAATGGAAGAATATTTTATGGCACCCTGATTTGTCTTTAAAAAGAAAATTACAAAATAATTTGTTTYATTCTCTGTAGGTAGGGAGAGGAACTACTAATTTAATTGCAGTAAGTTTGGGGCAAACTTCCCAAGAAGGACTGCTACGCATATGCAGTTAACCCCAAGACTGATGGTTGTCGCCAAGGATCCTTAGAAGGAAGGAACAGCTCCTACCTTTTTCACTTGAATGAGTTGTAAAAGTAACTCTTAGTGATACCGATACAGGCTTCTGTCGGCAAAAACCTTGCCTGAATTTCAAGGATTGCAGCTATCTTTCCTAACAGTGTGCAGCTGGCTTCACAAGGTTTTAAAAATGCAAGAAATTCTGGCCTGAACTGCCATAATGGTGCTGGCAAATGCACTCTTAATAGGCACATGAGTGGCTTCTCTTAGCTGCAGGCAATAAATGCACCATACCATGACAATCTCACTGCCTCCAGCAGATGTCATTCATGATGCCAACATCAAGAGAACACAAATCAGAGGAAACTCTCCTGAAAATGAAAGAGGTAAGAATTTTTTTTATAATCTACATCTGTCCCTTGCCTTGTCTGCGGGAGTTAACCTGGCCCAAGGCTTGTCTGCACGGCGGTCATAGTCCGGAGAATCCGTTACCTCCACGTATTCGTTAAATCGTAGGATTCTTCTTGCTTGAAGTTCAGCCACTGTAGGCCTCAGGCTGAGCTGTAAGTGGGAGGCAGAAAATAGTAATTTTAATAATACAAAATAAAATAAAATAAAAGCTGAGGAAATGATATAATCTCAAGGGAAATTTAATGGTATTTCTAAATAAGGTCACTTTCAGGTGTCTAAAAAAAGGCACCAACCTGGGAGTGCAGCACAGGAATAGGGAAGCAGCACAACCTGATTTCTTCAATTATAAAAATAGCCTTTGTCAGGCAGGTCACAAAGAATCTTGACAGTTATTCCTGGAATATTAATTGTGACTTTGCAACTGTCACACTATTTACCGCAGTAGACAATAGGATAATTTTTGTTAAAAAATAYAGAGTCTGCTGTGTTCAACTATAATACAAAAAATAATCAGGATTTGGAGGGGTATGTCTAACTAACAAACAGATTTGGGGGGGGGGGAATAACTAGGAGTCTATCATCTTAACCATTAGGATGCCCAACTACATTGTTTTAGTCACTTCAAACAACATTCACTTTAATTACCTAAGGACAATCATATTAAGCAAATAAAATACTGCCAATGTATTTTTGCAGAGAAGGGCAGACTAGGAAGACTTACAAAAACTTCACCCATCCTCTCCCAGAACTGCCCCCAAAAGTCAGAACAGCATATCCGCTGCTTTATTTATAAGGAGAATGAGACATGTAATCCCATTGGGAGTAGCCAAGCCCACTGACTTGTGGATAGGAGAATGGTGAAGGGATTTCTTAGGTCCACACTGCTTTTCTGTCCTCACCGTTGCTGAGAAATCTGGTGTTCTAGGGAAGACTGGATCTACATGTGTGGCTGCCCCTGAACTGAATATATGAGAGCAGTGGTCATGCTCGCAGAGGAAACTGGCCTGTCATTTCTTTCTCCTGTTCACACAGACAAATAGTAAGCATGGCCAGACTCCCCTATGTTTTTTCAAAGTCTGGGAAACTGGACAGAATGGAGTTTCCCCCAAGAAGGATTTGGCTTGTACTGCCTTTGAAACATGACTGGTGGAGATATGCGGTAATATATATACACCAAATTTTAGAATCTTATAAAAAATAATCCTGGTGTTTTACTATGTACACAAATATACAGTACAAAAAACACATCATCACCTTTCTACTGAGTTTACGTTTTATTTCTCTTTTGGCTTCCTGTTCCTCTTCTTCATTCTTCTCTGTTTTTAGAAAAGATAAAAAGGAATGAATGTTTAAGTATTAAAACCGTAAAGTCATGGCTTATGTTTGCTCACATTTCTGGGCTATGCTGCATGTAATCCCTGCTTTTTGGATTTTGTGTGCTCTCATTTCTTTTCCCTGTCCTCATCTCCTCCAATTCTGTAGACATCTAGAGTCACCCCCATGGGCCAGGAACACAGCAAAAAGAAAGCTTCTGTCATTTCCTTCCTGTATAACAACAATTAAGAAGTAGCCTGAAAGAGCTGTCTAACATTTTAGTTACTTGCCCTAACATTACAGTCACTTCCATCAAGCCATTTATTGACTTTAGACTAAGAGTCTAACTGTGCTTGCAAGGGCTGAGAAAAAAGGTTGCTCTGAGTATCTGAATCAGCCTCGTGTCCTCTACTGCTACAAAATACAATGAATCAATGACATTTTTTTGCAGTCAGTATTTAATGCAAAATGTTTCTGTTACTTTAGATTCTTTTTCTTTATTTCTGATTTTTTAATGCAAGTGTATGATTTTAAGTATTTAGTACTCAGGTCCTCTTAGTTAAGGGCCACTAACTAGACCAAATGCAACATACAATTTCTGTACCCTAAAAGGATAAGGCAAATAATTACCTGTGCATTTTCTGCAAGTATTTGGGCATGAAACTGCAACTTTTATAAATTTCTGTGCTAACCAAACTTGATTTCTTGAGTGCCAATGAAAAGCAAACTTACAAAGGCACATTCATACGGACTCAGCATTTTTTCAAATTGATGTATGCTTTGAAGAATATTATTTGCCTTATCAGTCCACCTCTGATGCTCATGTGTAAGTTTATCTTTGTTGTGGCTGAAATACACCAGCTAGAACTGTTTGTGAAATTCTGATCCATTTTTCTTCAAGGTTGGGGGTTATGGATCCAAGCCATGGTTCAAGGCCAACAATAAATTTAAAGGAGTTCATTTGTCCATTGTGGGCATGGCCAGATTGTACAGATGAAAAGGCAGTTTTAAATCCTGGTCTAATATGATTTGCCCTGTCTGCTATGGCCAACCTGCTGTGTTAGTATACACAGCTTGGCCAAAAGAAGTATGAAGTATGGAGCTTGAACCTTGAACTCATGACTGTTAGACTCTATTTCTGTCTCCTCCATATTTACAGGAGTAATACTGAAGACAGATCACCTCACAGTACCTGCAGATTTCCTTTGATGACCCACAGACGTTCATGTAAGAGGAATATGAGGGAAAAGGGAAGAGGAACAATTCATAAAACAACACTATGAAACAGTAGAAAGTCACAGTAAGAAAAAGACAACGCCAGTGCAAGCAGTGCTCTAAAAGATTTTAACACCAACTTCAAATTACCATTGGCAAGATCCAAGCTTGCAGACTTGCTGCCAGGTGGGATCTATTGTCGATGCTTATTTTACTGAGATATTGAAATGTGAATGCAATTTATGGTCTATTAATAGCTTTTCTCTTAAAACCTGAAGAAACAGATGGTCTGTTTCTGCCAGAGGAACCATAAACTGAATAAAAGAAAAAGAATGGAGAATTAATCTACTTAAAAAAATTTTTACTAATACTTCTATCAATAAACAAGTTGGCCATACTTAAGCACTTAGGACTTTAAGTGAGAACTCTTTACATAACATTTTTACCTAACCAAATCATAAGCTCTCTAGCTGTTTTAGGACAGTTAAAATAATCTCTAGGAGACTGGCTTTTCTTTAAATATACTGTCTTTGCAATCAATAAACATAATATCTGAGGTAATTAATACAATCTATTCATTCAGGATTCCATTCACATGGGATTTGTTTCACATAAAAAGAATTCTGTCTCTTCATGAATGGGGTCTCTTAAATCCTACCTCTTAGAAATTATCCAGTAGCAGACACAACAGAAAAAATGTAACTGAATACACACATCCCTGTACTGAGTTTTCTTTAATTTTGCTTGTAAAATATACTCTTGACTAGTCATATCTTGACATTTCTTTGCTATCTTTAGATCACTTCGTCTCCTAAGAAGCAGCAATAAGAAGCTTGATGTAAGAAACAGCAGCCCACGCTGCTTAATTTGTATCTTAAGAGATACCTGTTAACAGCTTGGCCCACCTGAAATACTATTTCTCTAGTATTTTGGGAAGATAAAATAACTCAAAAAAGTTGATCTGGTCATTTAAGAAGGTTGAAATTAGCTGCCTGTCCCAAGTTGTTAAGTTACACCACTGTAGGTTGCGAACCCAGCGCTCCCATTATTGTGCAATGGGAAGGCTGGATTCAGGAAAAGAGGTAGAAATAGGAGATGAGCAAGAAAGTCATCTTAGAGGCTGGGCAGGGGGTGTGGGCAGGCACAGCCCGAAGGAAGCTGGCAAAGGTGGCTGGAAGCCAGTCTTGCAGAGGAAAGCTCCCACTGAAGGCAGCAGGAACCTCCTTCACTCATGGATTAAACTCATGGGGAATAGACAGTCCTCTGCATGAGAGGTCAGGGCAAAGGACATGGTTTACATATTGAAGGTTTTTTTTTTTTTTTTTTTTTTTTTTGAGAAATAAAATTCAAGAGCTAAAGAAAAGGGACTGAAATCTGGTGGCTGCTGCTAATATGGTGAATCTGATTTTGGCAATATTCTAATGGCTGATATTTGGCAATATTCTAACTGCTAATATTCTTAACCTGAATGTGGCAGACTGGCCYCTGGCTTATGGCACTGACTACTCTCCCTCATACCTAGAACACCTATTTCAAATCTCCAAACTGCTGAGTAGAGTTGTTTTAAGCTGGGTGCTACAGAAACACTGCCCTGATACAAATTCTTCCTAATAATAATACCTATAAAGTATTTTTGGTCTTTTAAGGTAAAAGTTTTGAAAGCTGCTGTAGTGATTTAAGAATATGTGTTCTGCTAAAAATAATGGGACTCGTGCTCCTTGTTCCTTCGGGTATTGTGGAAAATTCCACCCAGAGTGCCAAATTTTAGCTGCAGGTATCAACTGACTTGCCGAAACAGGAAAACATTAATGCACAGGAACACATTTCTGACTGCTTTCCACCTTAAAAGCAGATCTAATCTGTATGTTGTGGAGAAATAAAATAAAAGCACAGCATTCCCAGCTGCAAGTCCCCTCCTCAGATGTCCTGCTGCTGCTGTACTGGCAAAGGACCAGCTGAGTAATCTCCCTTTGCTTACAGGAGTCCTAGGAGCTGCATGAGCACACAGGTCAAACCAGGATTTGGCTCCTAACTAAAAAGAGTTTTATTTAGTATCACTTATCATGTCCTTGGAGTTAAAAAATCCGACAACGAAAGCTGAACAAATAGCTTCCCTGGCATCTATACCTTTATTGCTGCTGCAAGTTTTGCCATATTAAATATGGTCCTCTTCTACTTCTGTAGGACATTTGTTTCATAGCAGAAGGGGAGAAAGAGAAAAGGAAATTGCTTTGCCTTAGGACTATTCTGTTTTTTACCAGAAAGTACTCCAGGAGCATAAAACTGAACTTTCTACTGCGTCCCTGTGGGGATTAACTACGTTTAGACTTCTCTGTAGGCTTGCTAGGGAAAGAAAAAGAAAAGACAAACAAAGTACTTGCCTCTTGGAATGCTATGGAATGCAAAAAGCAGCTTCTCTTTCCTCATTTTACAAACAAAGATAATCATTAATATTCCTTAACTAGCACAAAGAGCTAAACTATGTTTTCTACTAAGCTAGTACTGGCAAGCATGCAGGTGCACAGTCCAAGAAGTTCACTGTCCTTTACAGATGCAGGAAAAAATACAATTACCTTAATCTGAAATTCCCGTAAGAGTAGAAAGTTTCTTTGTCATAATACAATACTATAAATACTATTAGCTCAAAGCCAGTACACAAGAAACCTATCTGTGTTAAAAACATGGGACTTTATCTATTCATCTTCAAGTGACTCTTGAGTTATCATAACTTCTTTGTTTTAGTGTGGGAAGAATCAGAAGTCTGGAAGCTTTTATCCCAAATTGTTTTTATAGAAATCAGCCTAGTGATTAGACACAGTYACAGGATTTTCAGTAACTGATGGTTTATCTGAAAATATTATCAAAACAAAATTCTTGCAACACATATTTCCTCACTTCAGCTGGAAATACAAAAAAAAGAAAATAATAATGACTTTTTCTGAACCTCCTCAAAGATTTGGGCTGGACTTAATTCTGAAGTAAACATTTGGATCTTTGCCACTTAGTTTATCCTCAAAGTGATAAATATTACCAAAACACTAATTTCCCTTAGTTATAGTTTACATATATGCAATAATATAATCCCTTCTCTCCATCCACTGCTTAAAAATAGAAGGAATGAAGCTTTATGAAACAAATCCAAACTTATTCATAGAAGTTGCCTACAACAACACAGGCATTTAAAAGATTTAAACATTTTCAAATGATCCACAGGAAGGGAATGTAGTAATTATGCTAAATATACAAATGCTTTAAGAGCTGAGAGAACCTGCACTGTCAAAGGAGGCTGAGGTAGATTGTCACCAAAAATACTGGCTTTTTTTTGTTTTGTTTTTTAAAGATCACTCTTAACTCAAAATATTCTATATCTCAGTAATGAGCAAAAAGCAGTTTTGGATTTTACATGTTCTCATCAATTATTCTGCTATTTTTTGTAATTTATAATAATTCTGCTTTCCCACAATTATTTTTTATTCTCCCTTGCTCCTTTAAGACAGACTCATGGAACCAGCAGCTACAGACAACAAGAACAGTGAAGAGATACGAGTGCAAAGTGCTGCCAAAAGCGTAAAGTAAACAAGCTGAAACAGGAGAAGAAATCTATTAACTGCTTTCGAATTTTGAGATTTCTTATTGCAAAAGTAGTAAATTGCAAAGGTGATTTTAAATAGATTACATGTATGTTGCTAGATAGCTATCTAGAGATTAGCTATCTAGAGATTGCAACAGGGCAGCCCAGCTGGTGTTCAGTGGCTGTAGCCATGACCACCAAACATGTCTTGGAATTACCATTGTTACATGGTCCAGCATGTGCTGTTTATCATAGAAAATACATTCGCATTTCACATTTTATCTTTATTACCACTAGGTGATATATAGGTTCAGAAATCACGCCCATAGAAAGTCTATTCAGATTATATAATGGACAGGAGTCTCTTGACCGTGCACCTTAGTGCCTAAACTGTAACTTCTCCCTTTTGGCTAAAATGTGGCACTATTTGGCTTTTGAGAGCTCAGACACGAGCAACAGGATTTAATTAGCATGAATGGTTGCCCGAAAGCCAGTAACTGTTATTTCTCCTTGATTTGCTAGTCTGAGCAGGTGATGCTGCCATCAGTCCATGGATTTTGCCAGGTAAACAACCCATTTCCTTCTCTTCCATCAACACGCTGTGCACAAGGTGATGAACTCCACCTTTATCGAACAATTGCTGGAAATGACAACATTATGGCTCTTTCAGCTACATCAATGTGAAAAGTTCTTATACCTTAAGAATAGATGCTTTGGGAGATTTGCTGCTATATGTGAAAGGTTTCCAAGTGGATTTGCTTCCCTGGAAATATTTCTATCGTTTATTTCTTATACTTCTAGCATCAACTACTAGCCACCCTTGCAGAAAGGATATAAGGCTAGAAGGACCTTGCCATGGCAGTTCTTAAAGTATGTGTTTAGGTAACATACATATTATGAATGTGTTCATAAAGGAAGACAAAAAATGCCTGTTCTAAAGAGTTTGCCAGCTTAAGAACAAAAGCAATGTAAATAAATTGGAGGGAAGGTATCATGGGTATACATCTAATGTGCTTTATTCCTCTGCCCCAGCCTATTTGAATTATAGGTTCAAAATCTTCATCAAGGACACTGAGGAAGGATTTCATTAGTAGGAAGATACTCAGTGAGAATATCCTGTGCAGGTTTCAGTACGAAGAAGACAAACACATTTATGTGAAGAGGGGATATAAAGGCCAACTCGCTCAAGTAGTTGGCATATACCTATTCATTTTTCCCTGAACGCTTCATCTTTCCTCTTTCTACTTCGCCTTTCCTTATATTCCACCTCCTCCTGATACTCCCTCTTCCTCCTTGTAACAATTAGGTGGAAGTTTAAACAGCCTAGAACTACTTCTAAGGAGTATCTAATTCATTCCTGGTCTTTGGAACCAGCTTCAAGAAGTGGGATTGTGACCAGCAAAATTTGGCATCTTGAATATATGCAATTCTCACAGCTGCCATTACAAGTTAACATATAGGTCTAGCATTGACATGTTATTTTCTAGAGCATCATTTCTGTCTCATTATGAAACTAACAGTAGAGTAAGATCAGGCTTCCATATGAGTCTAACATATGTTGTGCTCACTTTCTAAGTAAGTAATAGTTTAAATTTGCATAAAATACTTACGCTTTAGGATATTTCTTTGCTCTAGCTCTTCAGTTGTAGGCCTCTGGCTAAGTCTCCTGTGAGAACAAAGTAAGCAACTGATTTAAAACCAGATCCAAATAGAACCTTATGATTTTTAATATAGCTTAAAAGGTGTTTCTCATGTAACCATGCTATTCTTTTCCAACAGAGGTATTCAATTACACAGGTAATTTCCACACACAGTTATGTGTGTGCACATGTAACCTCAGTACTGCGTGGGCATTTGTTTTTAATATATGTAGTATTGCCATTTGAACACATAAGTGACTGATACTTGCATAATATCACAGAAACAGTGCTAGCAAATTTTAATTCCCCACTTAGAAATATAATTTAATGAAAGGGTTCACAAAACTTTTTTGTCCCCATGCATCATAATTATGATAAGCTGTGCAATCAAAAAATTATTCTCAGATATTCTGAATATAAATCCTATTCATTTTGGGTCTATTTTTTAAAACAACCATAAGATGCATATTCCTCACCAATGGCTACGCATATTAAAATTGTGGAGTTTTAATCAAAACTTAATTTTTTTGGTTACCTATATGCAATAACTACCACTTTAGAAAATATATGAGGTATTCTTTTTCTTGTTTGTATAGCAGAGAACATGGTTGGTTTTGTCTTTATGTTTACTAACCAAGTTCATTTAGGGCTAAAAAGGAGCAAGAGGAATTACAACAGTAAAATTAATTTTGCACCTGTCTTAAAGCTGAAAGTCCCAAAAGGCAGCCTCTCCATCCAGCACAACTTCACACGATTCACTGCAGAGTATCTTTGGCCTCATGAAACCCATCAGATTCAAGTCATGCTCTGAGAACCCTTAGCATGTCTGTGACCCTCAAAGAAAAGGGGAAGATGCAGGTGGCATGGGTGGCAGCATAGGAACCAGCGTGGCAGGCCATGAAATGGGACTAGGGAGCTGAGCTTTGAAGTGTGGACTTTCTGGTGTGGAAAGCAGGCGAGGAAAACACAGCTCTGGAGAGAGTGGTTTTCAGTTACACTGTGGGGGAGTTCTGGCAAAGAACTGCTTTAACACTGGACTTTTTTTTTTAACAGCCCAAACACTAGATCAAATTAGGTACAAAGCTTCCATTGTGTAGCTGTGATGTTCAGATTTTGAAGAAACGACAGGCAGGTTTAAAACAAGTGATCAATCCCACATTGTAGAAAGTTCCAAAATTAAGACCTGATCCAACACTTACTGAACTGTGGGAAAGATTTCCATTGGTTTCAGTAGGTTTTGAATCAGATCTTTATGCTGCCAGGTACTGACTACAACATTATGAGTTTTAAAAGAACATGCATTAAACTTGGTTGTGATTTCAGACATGAACACAACTCGGAAACTGTAACTCGCACAAACTCGGTGAGGGGGTCCTGAAATTGGTCCACGTATATTATTGCCGGTCATCAAAATAATACTATGTGGTGAATGTGCCAGCTTTCTTGCAGAACCAGCAATGCTACACAAGACAGTTTAAGACAGGAATCAAAGAGCAGTTTGTTCAGTTTAAGCCACAGAGAGAAGACAGATAAGCAGGATGTGATTACCAGAGCTGGATTTTCGTCAGGAAATCAGTGATAACAACCATGCTGCTTTATTAGTAGAAGAAAAATGACCCATGGATTCTACACAATAGATGCATCACTCTTACTGTCAAGGAATTAAATAAAATTACTTAGCTAGCTATCCAATTCACAGAATAATTCAGTTCATGTTCTGAGTGCTGATATAGGGCTTCTGTACTTCTGTACTGTAGTAATACTTACTGGACTACCAAATATTTGGAAATCCCTAACAAACACAGGACATCCTCCAAATGTCTGTCTGGACAATATTTCTGGGCACAAGAAAAAAGGACAGGTCTGGGAAAATCCAGACATACTGTAGTCTATTCTCAGAGAACTATGAAAATCCAAATTAACATTCATGAAGAATTTTTTAACAAAACTTGGAAAATGCGAGTCAAAATTAGCTGGTTTTCATGAAACGTTCTCCAGTCCAGAAGGAGAGAGTAACACACATCCTATAGCAGTTAAGAGTATGGCATGGCTCAGAGGTGAACACACTAAGCATGGGTCTACAAAGCCAGTCTCTGTTAGTTTCTTTTGCTGGAACCAGTATACAAATAATTAAACATTTAGAGAGCAGGAAGAGGATGGAAAGGGACAGAAGGAAAGACGACACAGAGACAGACTCTATACGCCAGGAACTACAGCTCTCATCTGAGATGGGGATATACAAGTTCAAGTCCCAACCAACCAGTTCTGAGGAAAAGCTTGAACCACGGTATTGGTTATTCTGGATTAAGTCTTACTCTCTTCCTCCTTTTTTTAACATTTCAAAAGCTCTCAGTTTTATTCCATGAAGAACAAAAACTTTGTGAGAAATAAAAACATTGTTCTCCAGCCAGTTCCACCATGAAGATCCTGCAGCGTGTATCAGGCTGAATTTAAAATGTGAACCCAATGTTCTTGAGTCTCTTCCCCCACCTCCACTCAGTAAAACCACGTTTACACTGCAACTGATACCTCACTAGTTTTGTTCCAATCTGATGTCTGATTTCCTGCCTCTCCTCTTCAGATGTACGCTGCAAGATGTTTTTGTCTTCCAATTCTTTCTTAGATGGTCTGTTGCCAAGTTTGATAGCAAGAGTATCCCTGCGACGAATTTTACTTGCCAAAGAGCCTGAGGAAAGAAGGAGGAGGGTACATTTAGTTCATTCATGCTTAAGTTACAGACACAAATTCTGAATAAGGACTTCAATACATCCCCAAAGCAGCCTTGTTGCCACATGCAGGACAGGAATTTTAATTAGCATCAGAAGAAAAATAGTTTCAACTCAGTTCACAATAATAAAAAGCTGAAGGACTTACATGAAAAAGCTAGCAACCAAAATTATGGAATAGTTTTACAAGCATCACTTGTCATCTGTGATGTGATAGGATAAAAATGACAAATCTGCACTTAAGTGTCTTTGAAATCTGATACCTTACAGGTTGATTTATTTGCCTATTTTATATCATCAGCAAACTGTTGCACTTTTTCTTAAGCCTTAAATGGTTTATTCTCATTCTCTCATCTTTTCCTTAAATCTTCTCTTTTCATTTTTTTCAAGTTAACATCACTTAGTTCTTGTGTAATGCTTTTCACCTTTAACATAGACTAATTCATAAATTAAAAGATACCTTTTAGAAAGTGCTCTTAGTGCTTGTAAAGTATTCTAAGCATGAACCCCCAGGCACTGAAGCAACATATTTATCCACAAAACAGATATAATAGAGACAACAGCCATTCAATTTTCCCAGCATTAGCTTCAGCCAGCTGTGGAAACAAGTATGTTTTTTATGGCTTTTAGTCCTTCCCTTGTCTCTTGCTATTCTGACTGAGGGTACTGCATATGCTCTACGTTGGCGGGCTTTTTATGATGCAAGATAGTTTGGTAAAATCAGAGGCTCCCAACTCCTCATAAGATGCTGTGCTGCTGTCTGAATACATTAATTTTCAGTTCATATTCAGACCAAAGGCAGACAACCAGAATTACAGAAGACTTCAGTCTCTTGAGCTATGTGGCTCTTCATCTTCAGCCAGACCAGCAACCAGACAAATGAAATGTTCATTCTCCCTCATCCCCCTTCTGTACACAGAAATCAGACACAGCACTTTTGTGTTCAGGCCTTCTTAACTAAGCACAGTAAACCACTTCCTCCTGAATGGCTGTGGGCAAGGCTGTCAAGCCATGGTTTGACTCTCATTTTACTCTGGCATAAGGCCACATTGCAGGTGGTAGGGGTAGTGTTGCCCTTCTCTCTGCCCCAAATTTCTTGTTGCTGCCACCTCCTTTGCTCCAGTGTTAGTGTTGGTGCAACCACTGGGGAGCCGGATCAGACAACTGATTCAATTGAAAACCAGCTCAACAACAGTCACCATCAAAAAGTAAGCATGAATGCTGGCCTAAGAGAAGAATGAATAGCTGGGAGCAGGAATTAGGCAGGACAACCCCCTCCAGCAGTAGCAAGGATGTCTGCCAAATTAGGGTGGTGATATAGCCATGAACCCAGCTGAAATTTCTAAACTATAAACTTAGATGTAATCCACTGTGATTTCCTCTTTCTGCAAAGGTGCTATAATGCTTAAAGCATTCTGATCAAAGAGGAACAAATGACTTTCAGACAGGGAAGTTGGCTGCTGACTGATGGGTTTCCACCACAACCTGTGCTCACACTGTTACACCCTTGAACCCTGGGTCTTCTGCAGGGGCTCCCAGAAGCTGCTGGGATCGGTGTCCATGGACACCTGGAGGAGTGTGCTCCTCTGTAACCTGCAGCCTGGATGGTGGCTATGTGACACTGAGCCACCTGGAGGCTCTGGGCTCAGCCATTCCAACCGACAGCGGAGAGATGCTGCAAAACAACCTCCTCATTCACCACACTCCCACAAGAAACTCTGTGATCTCTAGTGCAGTTCAGTTCATATTCACACTGGTTAGTGTAAAATCAGAGGTGCTTTAAGGGTAGAGGTTCATGACATGGATAAACCAAATTAATGGCTCACTGATGCTCAAATGTGGAGGTCTTGTTCCATCCCCTTCTTTCTCCTGAACCTGTTCCTTCAACCTCTACTCCCATCCATGCAATGCTTGATCTGCTCCCACCACTGCATTGGCCCCAGCATGTTTCTAATCACAGTTGTTGAGGAGGGGAGAAGCAGGACACTCATTTCTCAGTCATGGTAAAACATTAATTCATCTAAAGTTATCTTATGTGACCATACCCTTGTCTCTTTACTCCACACTAACATGGGTCAAGCATGCTCACATACTGCAATGTGCAAAAGGTAGCCTGCAATTGCACCTCGGGAGGCCCTGCAGTAAAACCAAATCCTGGAATGCAGTCACCTGCAGAGTGATGTGCTTACTAGCAGTCCCATCCCAAAGTCTTTGCTCCCTGGCAGGCTACAGCTTCAGAATAGCTACACAAAAACTGGCTGGGTGTAAGTGTCTTCAAACTACACACAACTAGAGAGCTCCAGTTATCAATCTGGATGCAATCACAGCAGCTTAGTAGGACTTCTGACCCAGCCCAGCTCAAACATGTATATTAGATATACTCTAAGGTGGCCACTCCTTCCCAGTACACTCTCCTTGTCAGAGGCTTACTTTCTGCACTTCCATTATCATCATCGTCATCGTCATCATCATCTGTGTAGAGTATGGGCCCATCAGAATCCGAGTCACTGCAGTGGCTCTCTCTGCTACTTTCACTCTCAGGAGTGGCTGCAGCTTCAGAAGCTTCCTCCCCTGGTTCAGCATGTGTTTGGTTAGATGCCTCTTCCTCTTCGTCTTCTCTGGTAGCCAAACTGTTAATTCGTAAGCAAACATGATGTCACATTAATGGAAGCAGCATAGAACACAAAAGGGAGACAAACTGTATAAGAAAGTATGAAAATAAAAGTCCTGTTATTCAAATTGACTTCTCTCTCACTCTCTCAAAATATATATATAAAAAATAACACACATATATATAACATATATTATGTACGTGCATGTGTGCATATATATGTATGTATATATGTTAGGAAAAAAGATGCAAACAGTCTGAAATGATGAGCTGCAAAGCTTACATAAAGAAATCAGTGTTCTTATTTATTTCTTGAGGGATGGGACCAACAGTACATAGCAGCTAGTAAGAACAGAAGAACAGCTAATAATGTTGGTGGTGAGAGGACTGAGTCCCAGAGTGGAAGGGAGTACAAAGCTCCCTATCCTGTAAGGATGACTCTATTTATTGCAAACACAATTTTATTGCTGTTGAGTCCAAAATGTTCATTTCCATCACTGTTGAACAGGGGAATCAGCACCAGAGTGCCCTCTGCCTTCGGAAAATCCTTTATATAAATGAAGGGTAAAGCAAGGGGAGAAGAAGCCAGCACAGGAATGTAATACTGGCACACCCATGTACCAGCAAAAGTTTTGCTATTCAAGGGAAATTCTCTAGGCCGCTGGCATCTAGACTAAACCCTCTTGGGTCATTATGAAAGATTTTGGTTCCTGTGGCAAGGAAAAGACAGATTAAGAAGCCAGTTGCTTTTTTTGCTGCCAACTATTTTGTTTGAAAAATGTAATTATGACCTTGCTCTTAACTTGATTTTATGGTATGTCAGACTTAGACAAGTTATTAGGCAGTGACAAACCAAACATCTACCAGTCAAAGCCTGGAAATGTCATTTTAAAGGTTGCAAGTAAATCCAGCTACTGAATTGAGAGCTTTAGTAGCAAGATTTTTAATGATATCCACAAAAAAAGTAAAACCTTTGTAATTCAGCCTCAATTTTTGTTTGCCTTTATGAGAGAAAAATAAAAGTGTTACCTGCTACCTAGCTGAGCTGTTGACTACAGTGGTCATATTAAACCAGGCAACAATGTAGGAGGCAGGTTATGACAAATGACATTCTCGAGAAACATTAGGTATTACAGGTGAATGGCACAAAGATGTTGTCAAGGAAAAAATTGTGCTGGGATGCAACACTGCCCTGGACTGCTAAGAAATGCGTGCAGATTTTCTTCTCAGGGCCAGCCAGCAAAAGAAATAAGAGATCTCCATGTGCCTTTAGCATCCCTTAAGTCAAAGTAACACTAGAAATCTGGCTTCCTTAGCAGTGAGCCATACTACTTATCAAGGACAGCAATACAGCCTTACCTTTCCGTGTCTTCTCCCCTGGCATCTGAACTGTTGTCTCGGGCTGTACTGCTCAGGTTCTCATCTGTGCCATGTTCAGTCTGGAGAAGAGGTTTATAATCTGATCCAGCAACGGATGGTCCTGCTCTGCAGCTGTCTGATGCAGCTTGTGTGTCTGAGACACTGGACTGAGTGGCTGCAGCAGGAAAAGGAGGTGGAGGCGGAGGTGGCGGAGGGGCAGCAGTGGGAGGAGGGGGGACAACCAGCTTGCTCTGCTGGTCTATGTCCTCAGTTTCAGAAATCACTATGGAAGTTTCCTCAGGCTCAGGTTTTTCTGCCTTCACTTCCAACCTGTTGGCTGCAGCACCTGAGGGGGAAGAAGAAGCCCCATCTGGTGCTGTTCGTGGGGCTGACTGTTTCCCAGGTTTTTTCTTGCCCCTGGGAGTCCCCGATGTGCCCGATTTGCTGGAAGTCTCCTTAGAGGCTTTGGGATGAGATGATGTGGACAAAGGAGATGGTGATGAAGAGGACTGGGAGACTGGTGGTTTTTTTGCATGAGAGGAACTAGCTAAAATATGAAAACAAAAAGAATTTTACAGTCTTGCAACTATACTAATTTTTGCATCATTTCTTCATGAATTGACTTGTGTGCTGATATTTCAAAAACTGAAAAAATTACACTTGATACTTTTATAATCCTTCATCATACACTTGATAAGTAAATATTACACTTCATATTTCAGCTTTAGAGGTGGGAAAACTGAAATGATGAATACTTGCCTAGGAACAGTGGAGGGGGATCAACCTCAGAAATGGGTGAAAGTTTGATTCTAGCACTCTAGCACCCTTACAACTTGTCTGGACATCATCTAAAGACTGCAGTTCTTTCAGAAGCATTAACTGCCTGGGTTAAATAATTTGCTACTAGACAGAGAAAACTGTCTACCTCCTTAACTGAGCTAAGCTCCTAGAAGCATGAGTTTTCCTGACTCTCTATGAGATTCAGGGAAAGTATGAGGGCTTCCTGAAGAGGAAATCAGAGACCGCAAAATTAGGCTTCTGCTTTATAGAAGATCCTACCTTTCTACACTGACAGTGCAGAAAGTGACTGAGAAAGAGAGAGCTGTAGAAATTTGTTAAATTAGCACTGAAGCCAACACTCTCTCARTTGTGAAACTGTAGTTTCAGATTACTTGGAATTTGGATCTAGCTTTAAAACTGAATCTTGAATGTAGCGGGGTGAAATTGGCTCAGGTGACCTCCAGAGGTCCCTTCCAACCTGTATCATTCTATGATTAAGGATCTTGCATCACTTAAATTCTTATCTTGCCTGTGGATGGGAGTCTGTTTTTACAAACATTAAGGCAGAGTGCTGGGCTGCCCCATACAAGAAAGACAGGGACTTAATGGAGCAAGTCCAGCAAAGAGCTACAAAGACTGGAGCATCTCTTATATGAGGCTCAGAGAGAGGCTGAAAAAGTCTGAACAAGAGAAGGCTCAGGGGGATCGTATCAATGTTTACAAATATCTGATCGGATGGTATAAAGAAGACAGAGCCAGACTCTTCTCAGTGGTGCCCAGTGACAAGACAAGAGGCAACGGGCACAAACTGAAACACAAGAAATTCCATCTGACCATAAGAAAACACTTCTCCACTGTGAGGGTGGTTGAACATGTTGCCCAGAGAGGTTGTGGCATCTCTATCCTTGGAGATACTCAAAATCTGACTGGACACACTCCTGAGCAACCTGCTCTAGCTGACTCTGCTTGAGCAGGGGGTTAGACCAGATGATCTCCAGATGTCCCTTCCAAACTCAACTATTCTGTGATTCTACAGTTTCACAATGTTCTTGCAAGTGGTGTCTTTGCACTTAAAGGTAGGAAGCAGAGCGACAGCAAAACGAGATGGGCTTGCAAGTCCAGCTGGGCATGTCAATTCAATGGAAGCAGGATCCACTGACCTTGCTCTGCATAAATGAACTCTATAATGGGAGAGGCATTGAAGGCCTCCCATATGAACTGGAGCTGTTTGTCTTACCAGTGACAAACTCTGGTAGCCTTGAAAATGTAGTGACACGAGATTCTGACAGTAGCTTTACAGGCTCGCCAGTAACACTGCTTTTTACTTCTGTGATATTTACCATACTGAAACATATATGGTTGCGCCTTTACTATAATCACTGCCCAATTTGGCAAGAGATTCTAACTAGCCCGGTATGCCCATGTGCATTCCAGTCACATTTATTTCTGATTGCTGTGATGATGCACCATCAGTCTGAACTGGGATGATCCCAGTCTGAACTGGGAACTCAGATTTCTGACATTCATTTAAAAAGCAATACAAACAACAACCCTCTTACAATTCAGTTATTTTCAACAAAATACATCCAACTCAAACACTTCTGCTGAAATAAAAATGCATTAACCCCAAGAGAACAAATGAAATCATTAAAAAGTTACACAGCAGCCTTGCAGCCAAGCTTTCTGAGTAAAACAGAAAGCTGTAATAGAAACCTGCTGAAAGGCCTATTTTACTTATAAGCAGGCCTCTTTTACTTATAAGCATTTAAATAAAAACAAAACCCCAGCAGATTAGGATAGAATCAAAATACAGATACTGGCCATAATAAGCTCATGATATAAAAATAGCTTCCACAGTTAGACTGTTCTCAATCTCAAAGATGGAAAATAATAGAAAAAGACACATTATACCGTTCTCTGCTGCAGTAGAATGTTACGGTTTATAAACATTTAGAGTGGCTTTCAGTACATCTGGAAAAATCTGTAGAAACTCATGACTTCAGGCAAATCACTGTCCCTCTTTGTGCTACGAGGTAACTGTAAAGGGCATAAGACAGAATCTACCGATACTGCACTAATCTTACCAATCAACTACAAATCACTGACTAACCTACCAGCAAATCAAAAGGAAACAAACAAATGTTATAGACAGCTGTCCGTAATTGCAGTGGAAACAAATGGCTCTGGTTCTGATCCAGCAAAGCACTTAAACACAGGCTCAAAGTCAACGAAACCAGTTACATGCTTTGACTTAAGAATTCCAGCATAATACAAATACACAGCCATGCTATAATTATCGTTGGGAAAATGTCAAAAGATGTTTCCATTGAAAAAAAAGCTTGCATTAGTCTCAGAACCTTTTTGGACTTGCAATCAGATGCAGAAACCTGAAAGAATTCTCCTAGAGAAAATTTCCTCCCACTTTCCCTTAGGTCAAAAGAGCTATTGTTATTGCTGCTGGCTGGGCTGGCTGACAATTTTCTGTCATATCTCTCTTTCAGTAGAAAATTAGAATTTTGATTAAATTAAAATTTTTGCGATGATTACTTGTCTTGTGGAATGTGGATATTTCTGTTTGAGCCCCCTCCTCCCAAATCTACTGTTTCAATTTGGAAATAGCCTGCTGTGATGCCTCATGAGAGCTATGGTTCAGTTATTCACATTCCTATCCTCCTTCATGTGATGGGATCACTGGCTGCATCATGTCTTCACTTTCATGGGGATCTAATAAACCTCCTGTATTAACTACTGCTTCCCAAGCAGCTCTATTTACTAAGTATAGCCCTATTTCAAACGAATACAATGTACTTAATGTTGAAAGAAATTACTATTAGAATATGTACTATTTTAGACAAGGGATACATTGATATATTTTATACCCATATCATCTCAAGCATTCCATGAAATTTCAGAAAGGCTACTAAAAGACAAATCTGGAATTTGTATGTATTTTAATTAAACAACTCACATACCTAAGAATTTGTTTCCAACAATAGGCCTAAACATTTTCTTTATCTGAATGGGTTATTTCTAAAAGGTTTACTGTTATACGGTTCCCTCACCTTGGAATAACTGAGTTTTTCATCTGAATCTGAAATACAGGCAGCAAATTCTGCATTTTCAAAATGTTTATTCTTGTGGTCTGCTGATATAGTAATGATGTAATACCAAGTTAATGGATATTTTATGTTAAAGTTATTATTTTAATTTTAGCAGTCCTGTAATATTTTCAAACAGCCCTCTTCTGTATGCTTCAAATACAAAACTTGCCAAAATGTGCAAGCTAGGAAGAAGTATACTTGGAGAGAAAACTGGAAGGACTGAGGACTTTGAAAGACTGAAAGAGGATTGAAAACATAAGGTTTATATAAGCTGGCCAAGGCATATGCACAGTCCATTCATCATAGTACCACTTGTGTTTAAATTATATTTGGGTGTTCTCATTTTGGTCATCTTCTAAATTACAACCATTCAAACTTGAGGAGATCAGTACCGTGAAGACAGCTACCTATAATCTCTTTAATTTAGCATCATTGCTAAATTTTGGTTAAAAAGTGTAGCGATATTTGCTATGTATCTGATGAGGGGCATTTTCCATTTCCAGTGCATATTTAGAATCATAGAAAGCCACCAGTCAACCCACAGAAGATTGGCCATTTCTAATGAGTTATAATTTGTTCTTGCAGCTAAAACAAAAGCTACTCAATGGTCTTTAAAGATGCAGTCATGATTTTATCCTTCACCTCTTCAAGATCTTGTAATCTTGACATATTTATTGAATGAGCAGATGTTTCCAGCAGAAACTTACTGCAATACCATTTCCCAAAATAGTTTTACTTTGGGGCAACTCAGACACATTTGGTTTTAGAAGTCACCTTTTTTTCCCTGCTGATTCTTTAACAGTTCTCTGGGTCATTTTATTGCCAACATTCACACTTTAACTGGGAATACAATCTAGTCTCTAATGTGCTTGGTCTTGTGTGTACGTTTTTTAGATAGCAAAGTGATCTGTCCATTATTTGGAGTGTTTGCAGACAGCAGAACCAGAGCTCAGCGGAGAGCTAATTCAAACACATCAGTTGCTTCAAAAACATCAGTTGCACGCTCTTTTGTACACAGGTATTTACAAAAGCAAAAGTTATCAAAAGACCAAGCCAAGCACCCCCATGCACATGCACCAACCGTAACGGGCACTGCCTGTGCAGTACTCACCAGCTTCTCGATTTGCACTGTGACTTGTTGGCTTGGGAGGTGGGAGAGGAGGCTGCTTAGCAGGAGCCTTTCCCTTTTTTTTAGCATAAGGTGCTTCATTACTCTTATGGCTGGTGGTGGTGGAAGCAGCAATAGCATTTTTTGGTGGTAGCAGAGCTTTTTTAGTTTTAGGCTTAGGCTTGGGTAGTGGTGGAGCATGGGATGCCGGTAATTCTGGGCAGTGATCAGTAGTGCTCTCTATGGATAAGAAAGTGAACAGAAGCCAACTGACACAGACATATGCCACATGCATTCTACAGCAAGCTTGACAACAGTGACAACTTTTTGTTGCTTGAGCTCTTCGGAATCAGGAGAGACTTCCTCATCTTCTGCCTCATACTGAAGTATTACTTCAGAAAAATATTACGGTCTGTCTTAATTCAAGTCCTTCTCCTGCAAGATGATGCAGTTTTGCCCTGCGTTTCTCTCAGTCTCACCTTTTCTAGTGTTCTAAGCATCATCCTTAACTTTCAGTAGCAACAACTAGAGTGCCAGCTGCAAACTAAGTGCCACTTACTTCTCTAACAAATTCCCTTGGGTTCTTTCCAATCCTCTGAGATCAACAGGATATAAAATTCAGATTCATGTGAATTTGAATGTGTACAGGGCATTCTCTCAGACAGAGGTTCAAACATGACTATGTAGCTGGAATTTTCCCCTAAAGCAAACCATTCTCCTAAGCTGCAGTCTGCTTGCTCATAGAAACAGTAACTTTATTTTGGGTATCTTCCCCACGGTATTTCTACTCTTCAGAAAAAGACAAAGTTAAATTAGATAGAACGCCATTTGCCATGGGAATGTTCTTCCCTCCTGCAAGCTCTTTGGGTTCTGTTGCAAGACTGCAGTTTCAAGAATCAATAATTCCTTAGTCAATGGAGATTTTTACCATGTCTACATCAGCACACAGTGTTATGCAGTGCAATAGCAGTAGCTCTGTAGAGTGAAACAGGTAGCACTGAGGACTCAACATCCACACTACACATTTCAGGAGATTTTACTTTGCACTAGTTCCAGACTAGGCTTGTAGACTGCATGCCCATTAGTGGTGGAAGCCCATTCATTGAGTTACTGAATGCATCTTTTGGTTTAGTTTCATCCAAAAGGAATCTAGTTTGTGCACTCAGCAAACCAAAGCAGGGTAAGTGGCAATGATCAGGAGATTCATTTCGAAAGTGCACTCCTGATGCAAACTGTAATGCTAATGTAGATGAACCATTTATAGTCAACATAAAATTTTGCAACGTAATCTCTGTGGTTGTTTGACTGTAGCTGGTAGCCAGACAGAAATCTTTATTTATTCCATCACACCAACTCTGTGCCCATTTAGTCTCAAGATAACCTTTCCAAACCTTTTAGAAAAAGCATTTTATAAAAACATGAGCATACTGTCAAAATCATTAGGGCTTTACTTGCCTGTTAGTAAAAACTACAGTGCTTGGGGAAGAGAAAGGAGCCAAAGCGATATTGAAAGTACTTCTAAAAATATCTCTTTTATCAATGAAGAGGAAATCAATTCACTTCTTACATTATGTTCATATTATAATCTCATTCTTCTATACATTAAATGGCCATTCCTGAATCTCCTGTCTGTTTTCTGCTCTATTTCTCCCTATGTAAAAGATTCCCAAGAGATAAGCAGCATCTTTTCATTTTAAGATTAGTAGATGAAAAACAAATAATGTGTTGGACAACAATGACATTCTTTATCTCAGAAACAAATCCTTTTCAACCTCTAGTTTAAGGCTGGCTAACATGAACCTAATGCATCACCTGCAGTTATTAAAAGCAACATGCACACATATCTCTCTTCATGAACTGAAGGAATTAACACTAACCGTTCAGTGTCTTTCTCTTTTATTTCCAGCCTTTATTATCACATTATAGACTAGCATGTTTTTACTAACATTGTGCAAGGACTATTGTATGGCAACCTTTTACAGCTACTAAACAGACTATTTTGAGCACAAATTCTTGGACTATCTCTTTGTTCTCCTATCTCTTTCTTCTGGACCAGAGAAAGACTTTGGAAGAAGAAAGAAATGTATTTCTTACATTTTGCTTTCCTCTATTATAGCAAAAAGTATCTTCTTGTGAAACTCCACCTACCTTCAATCAAAGTTAAATAAATGATTAAATTCTGAAAAAGCAAGAAATTTTAAATTTTTAATTCTGTTAAACATAGCAAGAGAGTATTTTGTATTTTGAAGATCCTGAAGGACATGATCATCAGGAAGAGTTTTAAGTGCAAGCCATTCTTTGATAAATCTTTTCTTCATGAGTCCAGCATGCTAAAGTTTTAGTTATTAATAAGAAACAATTTAACAAGAGTTTCTGTACACCGTCACTGAGTTCTGCTTCCAGTCACATTAACACAAATAAATGTTAAAAAGAGGATAATATGCTACTAAAAACAAATATACCATACACCATGTTCTGAAGTGATACAATGCAATCATTTAAAATCTCAAACAATTTACATTAAACCACATAAATGATTAAAGGATAYGTGTAGTAAAATTTACTTTCTGAATTAGTCAAAAAAGCACAAAAATCTAAGGCCAAAGCTTTACTCAGCTGGAAGTAAACACATCTTAATGATTGTCAGCTAATGATTTTCAACTTTTCTTTAGAAAAATAATTAAAAACTATAAAGGAAAAACAAAACTAGAACAGAAAATTCTAATCAAGGTTCCTGCTTGGAGATTTCAATTGTGATTAGAACCAGCAATTTATATAATACCAATTTTAACAGACGTACCTTGCCATCACTTGGATATCATCTTTAACTCGAACATATCTTTCTCATATGATGTACTGTTAGGTACATCATATCAAAGTCTGGCAGAATTCTTCCGCACAGCAGCACTGAGACTTGCATTTCCTGTATGCTCAGATAGTTACAGCTCTCACTGAATCTTGATTGCATCTTGATTACCTAAATGTCCTTTTCTGGCCTTGACTGTTGAATTTTTTCTTGCCCATATCCATAAGGGTAGCTGTGGCAAAGGTGACTACTGTTGCCCATTGCTTTGACCATGTCATCCCTCTTGGTGTCCCTTTGTTAGTTCCATCTTTTTTATCTCATCATATATAAACTGATAATCCTCAATGTCCAGGGTGCACAGTCTGATCTTGCCCAAGCTGCTGTTTCTCATTTACTCCTAAGTTAATGATTCCCAGTTCCCAGCTGACCAGCCCATTATACCAGCTTTTGGTGTCTGCAAGCCATGTTTGAAGCAGATAATTTTCACTGCTTTTCCTTTGCTGCCCCTCATGCTTGGAAGGAGCACCCTGTAAACAGTCACAAAGCTACCTATCTTCCTTCAAATTCCCCTCTGCTATGATGACCTGAAAATTTTTACACTGCTGGCATTGTGCTTGTTATCCTGGGCTGGTCCCCTCTTATTTTTCAGTACCTAACCACAGTGCCCTCTCACAGACTACAAGTCCACTGGAACATATTTTGTGTTGTTCTGTGTTTGTGTAAGACACTGTACAATACATTTCTGGTATATAGATAAGCACTGCAGTAATACAAATAACTGATAATAATAACGGCAACAGCAGCATGCTCTTGAACAGTGACTAGGATGGTCTGATGTCTGTAAATGGCTCAAGGTACAATTATGTTGTAATTGTATCTCCCTAACAGGATTCTGCATGAATATGGGCCCTTGGTTTTCATGCCTGTTCTTTCTTTGGCATCTCAGCTGTGACTGCCAAATCAAGGAGACCATGGGACCCTGTTTGAAGATCGACAACTGATGGCGAGAGATGGGATCCACCTCACGAGGCAGGGCATGCAGGTCTTTGCCAACAGGTTGGCCAACCTGGTAAGGAGGGCTTTAAACTAGGAAAGACGGGGGAAGGGGAGAGTTATAGTGCCAGGGTAGCTGGCAAAAGACAGCTCAAGTCGGGATGCCTCCAGCAAGTGAATG
>NW_020450909.1:292844-353229 GCF_003343035.1 Apteryx rowi | reverse complement strand
AACATGAGGAAAAACTTTTTCACTGTGAGGGTGACAGAGCACTGGAACAGGTTGCCCAGAGAGGTTGCGGAGTCTCCTTCTCTGGAGATATTCAAAACCCGCCTGGATGCGATGCTGTGAAACGTGCTCTAGGTGACCCTGCTTGATCAGGGCGGTTGGACTAGATGATCTCCAGAGGTCCCTTCCAACCTCAGCGATTCTGTGATTCTGTGAGACATCTGAATCAGTTCAGGCCATCTATTTGTTCAAGCCCATCTCCGTGGTACCTCAGTACCAGCTGCAATGTATTTTTATTGCTGCTGTTTTTCTTAATGTAGACAACTGYTCATCAGGAACTGGACCTTAACAAAAGGTCTCCAAAAGACCATCAGATAGGAATATCTTTTATTCACTGCTGCTTTGATTAAGACATCTGCTGTAAAAGCAATCTGCCTATAAATTACTCTTTTAAAAGGAAAGCAAAGCAAACGTTAATGTCTCATTAAACATTTGGATCAATAATATGTTTATGTTTAGAATAAATTTTCTAAAGGCCAGATTTTCAAGAAAGCTCAGTTTGAGACCAGATTTTCTTGTTCCCAGAAACTGTGATTGGGGCCAGACTTTTAAGAAATCTGTGTTCTCATGTAAACACCTAAATCATGGCCAGGATTACAAAAATATTCAGTATGCAGCAGCTCTCATGGGGACTCTCCAAGTCTCAAAGAGTTTCAGAGAGATTCCAGCACGCCATATTCACTATGAAATCAGATGACTTATTTTGGAAGCTAAATATGGGATCTTTTACAAACTGTGGAACAAATGGTGGTTCTGAATAGCTATGAAAATCCTGGACATAGTTTCAGAAGCCATACGCAATTGGGTTGTATAATTCATAATAGTAAAGAAAAAAAATGCATGTATTTCTAAGGAATTGAAAGCCCAAGTTTTTCAACCTCTGGATTTTGTCATACAGTACTGATATTCTTGTTCCTGTGGCTAGAGCACTGATATGAAGCTAGCTTACAAACAGAGAACCAATAGAGCTGCAAGTCGAGCATGTAAACTACATCAATTTCAAAGTACTCTCCTCCTGGAAGACCAGCATAACTCAGTGGAGTAACGCTATGTAAAATGGAAGTTAAAAATAACATACAATTTGGTGACCTTTGCAGGATAAGTCTCTGCAAAATTGAACTATTTTGAGTTTTCCTTTTTCCAGACTATGCAGAGAGCTCTGTTTTGATTAACACAGGAGAAGAGGATGTTTTTTGACTCACTAGTTTCTCTTTTGTGCTCATGCAGGTGGTCACCTCATACAATCCCTTTCATAAACTTCAGTTTTAACCAATTCTACTTTTTTGTTCATGCTATTGCTACTAAAACTTTGTTCAAGAAAAGACCCATTCTGCTTGTTAGAAAGCTTCCTTTGATTTCCCATCTAAATGTATTTCAAGCCACTATTTACTCATTTTCACTTGTGCCAGCATTGTCCTTTAGCTGTGCTCTCTCCTGGCTGTATACCAACTTGTTACATTAAGACTCTCTCAGGCTCTGTTTTGCCAGGCTGAACAAGAACAGCTGTCTCATGATCGTCTTAGCAGCTCTCTCTGAACTAATTCTAGTTTTGAATTCGTCTTTCTTGAAAATGGATGAGCAGATCTGTACATCCGCAGATTTCCAGATCTTTCTCACTTCATAATGTCAACAGCACGATGTGCAAGATGTCTTACAACAGAGACAGTGTAGAAAAAACAGCAGAGGAGGGAAAGGGACAGGTGTAACATCTGAACTAAAGCAACGACATTCAAATATTTTGCCTTAGTTCCAAGATTAAAAAAAAAAAAAAAAAAAGACACTGACTGTCATTTTACATTGCTAACTGCCTAACTGTTGCGTAAAAAACAAACTATTAAATCAAGGCAGAATATCTTAAATATCTGCATGGTCAACTGCACACTTTTACAGTATCTTGATCTACGGAAGATGTGGAAAGTGAGAGGCCATGTAGGTTTCTACGTTACCCTATACTTCCTGTATAGATATGCTCAAACAATTCAATAGTTAGCYTATTAAATTCATGTCTACAATCTTATTTCTGGAACCACATCAGGATATCTTTTCTATAAATGAAAAAAAAATAATAGCTTTACAAATTAGGAGCTTTCCTCTGCCACTCAACTTCTGTGGGTGAAAGCTACTGCCTCTCACATCAGCCTACTGGCCTCATCCAGCCCAGCTGACTTAGTGGATGTGTTCTGCCCAGAAAGAGCCCTATCTAGAGTAGCTTTCCTTTTAAGAAGATTTGGATTCAGCCTCATTTACATAGTTCAGGTGATGACTAGAAGATAAACTGTTCTTAGAAAAAATGGCTTTAGCCAGCAAACAACTCAGCTGGAGCGAGACCTACAATAAGATTCTTTGGGAGTCAGAAGAAAAAAAAAGGTTTTCTGTATGGTACTAACATCAACGATCTACAGAGTTCAGGAGTGCATGAAGCCAGCTAGGCAGATGAGAGGGAAGTAAGTCTGCCTTGTCTCTCACAGTGAGTGGTTTCCAGAATTAGTCTGCTGAGATTAAGCAGGCTCCTATATGAGACCCTGGATGATGAGGGTTAACATCTTGAGCATAAGTTCAGCAGGTTTTTTTCTTTCTGTTTTGGGGAAATAAAGCAAAGACCTCTGAGAAAAGGAACCGAGAAACTTCAAGTTTGAAGAGCATTCCTCAGCATACAAACCAGAGCATTAGTAAACAACCATGCATGCTTCTAAGACTAAAGCCCATGCCTCCAGCCCTCTTTTTTCAATTACCCATAAGAAAAATAAAAGATTAAATTTAAAAGCAGATTTAAGGGAGAGCAGACAAAGTACAGGCAAAAGAATCTCCAAACCCAACATACTAAGACCAGGAACCTTTGCCAGTTGTCATACTAGAATTATCTTGTGAGAGAAAAATAATACACCTATGGATCCTAAGAATTCATCTGGACACAGGACTACAAATTGTTTCCTTCACTGAAGAACAGGAGAAAGCCTGAGAGGACCACTCTGTTACGAATGGCATAGGAACATTTCAGAAGCTAGTGCTCCCTTTCACAGCACCCAGAACAGAGCTCTGGCTTCCTGCAATGCAATTATTTATCAGACAAACATCAAACACGACTGACGGCTGGTATGCAAAATGAAACCTAGTGCTTTTTTTGAGACAGTGCCTTGCTAATAGTTACTGAGCCTTTCATTTCTTCGAGCTCAAGCTAACAATAAAATGTGAAATTCTCTCTTCTATCAGGAAAAGATTTAGCTTGCTATGATAAAAATGAGTAAGACCTAGCTTTGCAAACTGAATTCAGAAACAAACGCAGGGTTCTCTAGTATGTCTGTAGGCCAGAGACATCTTGGGAGGGTGGAAAGGAGAAAAGAAGGCTCTGACAGAGTGCCAGGAGGTTTTGTGTTGTGCAGGAAGCATGCTGCCAGGGAGGGAAAACATCTAGGGAGGGAAACAACTACAGTTTTGACACCTTTTCTACTGATACGGCTTTTGCTCTTCTCCAACACTGTTTTGGGGGGCAGGAAGCAGGAAGACTCATTGGACTCCCTTTACCATGCTCATATCCTATCTGCACTTGAATGCTGCAGTCAGCAGTGGCTACTGCACACACCTGCAATGGATGCAGGAGCACAGTTACAACTCTACCTTCCCTTCTGCTGACCTGAGAACAAGGGTGCTTCTATACACTGCCAGTCTACTCACTACTGTGTACCCCTTTCAGTGTACTCACAGAGAATGGCTACAGTTTAGCTCTTTATTTTCTAGAAAAGATGCTAGCAACTTTTCTTACCCCCAAAAAAGAAAAAAAAATCAGAACTCAACCAAGCACACACATAATGTGATCTAGGAACAAGATATAGCGTATGGTTTCTCATCTGCAAAGCTTCATCAGTCAATTACCTGTTTTATGTAAAACTGTCACCAGCCTTTTATTACCCTGCCATAAAGGAGAATTTTCCTTTTAAACACCCCACTTGGATGACTGACATCTCATCAATATGACAAACAGCAACAGTTACACTATTAAATTACCAAAGGGAATTTTTTGCAAAATATGAAAAGCATCTGTGAGCTGACAAGCAGCAGATGGGGTATAAAGTTTATAGAACTGTCTGGCAGCACAGGGGACAGCTTTCAGGACTCTTTTTCTTCATTCACTTTTACTTAACTCATTTTTACATTGTATGGTTGAGCCTATTGTTTTTCTTGTCAGTTCTGTATTTCTTTGGATGACACTGGAACAACTTTCTTTTTTTAACTTCTTTTAACTCCTAACATATTCCACATTCCATCACTCATTGCTGCCAACTCTCACTATTTTATCACAATGCTTGTAATACTTGTTCTTTCTAAACTTCCGACTCCAGCAGTCATCATCATGTTTATATGAGAAGCTCATTTTTAAGACCCACATCAACAAGACAGCAAGTAAAGACCATCACTTTTTAATAACAGAGTTTTAAAATAATCTCATAACTTTTTAGGGCCTGAGATGCATTTTTTGGGAACATTTTGATTTGGCAGGAGTTAGAATTGCAGCATACTTGGCTACTAAACAAAAAGAATTAATCTCATCTTCAGGTCTTAGGATGAAGATGGATAGGTGGACAGAACTTCCTTTAAGATTTCAACATATTAGTTCATGACTCTACAAAGCCTAGCATTACCTCCATAAAGATAAACTCCCTGAATTCTTTACTCTTGATTGTCTTGATTCACCTCAGTTACCTCAACTCTTATGATAGACAGAGGTTGTGAACAGAAACAGCAGCATGCTTTATGGTCTGAGCACAAGACAGTGAGCCAGCTATTCTTGCATTCCTCTTTCAGCTCTGATTTTGATGCTCTGTGAGGATTACCTAACCACTCTTTGGTGGTTAGTTTCTTGATCTGCCAACGGGCACAATTCATACTTACCACACCGGCCATAAAGAGCACTGAGGATTAATCTGGTAAGTGAGGTGCATCTGCGTGATGCAGTGGACCTTACTCTTCAACTAAACTCAACAGACCAACTCACCTTCACTCTGCAGTGAGCTATACTGGATTTGCACTGGGTGAAAGGGTTGCTGATGTATGGAATCATTCCTTAACACCTCTGTGGGTAGACTCTTATTCTGGAATAAATCTATCTTGATCTTTTTCAGGCGACTCAAAATATATACAGCTGGAACAACTTAATGTTTAGATGTTAGAGGAAAGCTATATTCAAAGTGCTTTGCATATTCAGTATGACCATATTGACATTTTACGAAGCCTAGAATAACAAGAACCCACATTTCTTGTTTTTCTTCTCTCTCCTCCACACACATTTCATTCTCTAAGAAGGACTTGAGGGATGGTAGTTTGATAGTTACATATTTTTCTGTACTCAGTCTACTCCTGTACAGCAATAATTTTGAATTTCTCTCTGTAAGGACAACACAATATATAGGAGGATAATAACATGTTTGAAATAGGTATTGAACCTTCTTCTTTTCATTAGATTTTTACATTCTGCAGAGTCAGCCAGATGGGATTCCAACACAGTTAGCAATGTATATTTCTGAAGAAATGGTCTCTTAGGATAACCCCCAAGACTTGGCAGTTGTAGAAGGTTGCATTTAGGGATGCATAAAATAATAACTGAGCTGATCTATCCCAAAGTTATCCTGAGACATCTAACAGGAGTTTTCCATGGCTTTTATTATTCTTCTTCTCCTGACCCATACATGTCTGGTTCTAGCTGGCACCAAAAGATAGACGTATTTAAATGTCATAAAAAAGGCTAATCTTGTACTTCTAGATTGTTGGGAGACAGGATGTACTAGAAATCTCATAAGAAAGGCAATTCTTCTTAGACTCCTAGCTACTTTTTACATACTCAAGCAATTTACATAGCTCAGAGAAGAATTCAGATTTTCGAGTTAGCTGACCTGACCCTCTCAACCTCCAGAGGCTCATTCATCACTAGGTAGAGGTTACTAGAATATACTGGAAGGACTGTTCTGTCTAACAGCCAGTTGTAAAGATCCTGACCTTTTGTACCCTTGTTCTTTCCTCTAGGAACATCCAATAAGTGGAATAGTATTTAAGAACTGTTTTGTTAAAAGCAGAAAAGAAGTGGCGCATTATTCAAGATGCTAGAGAAAGAAAACAAAACAGGCTCAAATTTGTGATTCCACCTCAGTCTTTACTTTTTGTTATTCAAGCTCTTATTACCACGGTGGACCTGAATAAAGGTAACAATTAATGTGGACTTTGGGATCTGGGATATAATAAATATTTAGTGGCATTTACTACATTTCATCATCTATAGAAAACATCATAGTCACAAAGTACATTTTCCATAAACAACCTAGGTTCAGTTTGCAGTAGTAGCCTGCCTCTTGAATATTTCTGAAGAGCTGGACTGCAGCTGCTCAAAATTTAATGAAAATCAAGGGGAATGAGCTGCTGAAGTTACTTTCAAAATCATACACGGTTTTAAAGTGGTTTAAACACTTTTGAACACTTAACCCTTGAGCAACTGCTGCAACAATACTGCAAGGTGATGCGTATACATTTACTGTTTCCTTTCACAAAAGGAAAACCTGGAACCAAGGCTTGCTCATGGCTACAAGGAAAGGTTCACACTGAATTTGAAATCAAACATCCCTGCACACATTTTCATGCTAAGACCATGCTTCTCTTTATGACCTTTCTATAGTCACAGTAAAATGCATGCCTACCAGTGATGAAATACTGATGTTTCACAAGTCTATCTTCTCGGCAGGTTCTGCTGGCAGCCTTGTTGCAGAACAGAATTCACAGCATGTATCGGTGCGAACGGAAGAATGTGTTAATATTTTAAGTAGGTGGAAAACAAGTTGTGAAGAATGTGTTTGTTTACCTTTTTGATCTTCTTTTTTTCCTTCCAATGCAGATTCTTTCTCTGATAAAGTACTGTTATCTCCACTGGCTTTTACAATGTTTTCTTCCGGGATGGTTTCTTCACTAATAGCTATGGTGTGTCCATTTGAAGTTTCAAAATTTACTGTTACATCACCATCTGAAATGAAAATCAAAAAGCCATTGTCTAATTTAACTGTTTCTGTAGCACCTACTGACAACACACAACATCTACCTGCTTTTAAGTTTCCATGGAAACAAAGCAGAAGGACTTACTGAAATGTAAAATATTAGGCTGTAGATCTGCTCTGAAAAGTAATTCTGTAAAGGAACTCTATATGCTTCCAGGTTCTTTGGGTGGATACCTCTGCAGTAGTGGGCCTGGAAGTGCACATGAGTTTTCAAGTCCAGCTTTGTGAATCCATCTAGGGATATGAACTCTGTGCACATTAGCATTCCATTCTCTTCCTCCCCCCATCTTGGTTTGCAGAGCAAAGAAACATGTGCATAGACCAAAATGGAGCTGCAGTGTGGTCCAATAGGCCCCATCTCTGGACAGTTAGGGGCAGAACTGCATAGCAGGACTACTGTGATGTATCCCAGTAGGTAAATAAGCTAGGAATTCAGGCAGGATTTCTCAGAATATATGTGCCCAGTTAATGAATAAAATGGATCACAGAGTCATTATCCAATTGTGAGAAACAAGGTAAGGTCCTCCGGTTTCACACATGACATCATTATTAGAATTTTGCATTCCAAATTCTTTCCCAGAACTGATGATATTTTATTCACTTACCCAGATGACCTCAGATGACCTCAGCTATATTTTTTTTCTCCTGAAGAAAACTCCTTTCTCCTTCCTGTTTGTCTCTATACTCCTGAAAAATGCTACATACTCTTGCTGGCTCACAGCTTCCTCTCTTCTCTAATTTACTTGTTTCTGTTCTCCGTTCCACACATTTTAAGATCACTGATCATTTTCTTCTCAGGTCATTTCTAAAACTTGTTGCCTTATCTTGCTCACACTCCACCTGCAGCTCACATAGATGACTGCTTTCCTCCTACTAGATTCTTTCACCTTCCATCCAAAAATAATACAACTTTATCTGCAGTCTCTTCTGCTTCCTCCTCTTGTTGCTTCTTTAACTGTGATAATTCCTCTCTTCTTCTTGTCTTCTCCCTTGCTGCGTGCTATCAGACCTGGATGTTTGGCAGTTTACCCATATCCATACAATTATGTAGCCTCTCTTACCACCTTGAGCTACTCTGTGGGTTAATCTGATCAGTCTCATTCAAACGCTAATTTCAACTTGATGTGCAAAAACTAAGTTCTACCTTCTTAACCCTTCCTCACCAACTATAGCTGATGCACAGGCTTTGTTCTTACCTTACTGCAGCATTCATCAACTTTTTTCTTCCAGACATTCACAAATCCATTCTTTCCTTTATGCCTCACATGTAACTTTCTCATCTCCTGTTCACGTCAGTTTGGCAAACATCTTCCCTCTGTACTTGCCACTTTCCCACCTCTTCTTCATTCCATGTAAAATACTGTCACTTCTTCACATTTCTTACCTCTCACATTTCAAGGCTTCATGCAATTTTGTCATCGAGCTTTCCTCTCCATGGTCATTTCTTCTAACTACCTTCTTTTTCTATATCACTTACCCTTCTATTTTAGCACCTTCAAATCAACCCCATATTCATTCAAACTGCTCCTTAAAACTTATAGTATTCATCACACATGAAGCACATGTAATGTAATGTAGGCAACAGAGACTGGATTGATGGCCATCTTAAGAGGGGAGGAGTGGGAGAAAACTATTCCTCTTCACATCCTTTTCTCCCTTTGCTCTGAGCCACTGAGATTACATACATCTCTGTAATGGATTCAAAGTGGAGGGTCAAAGAGACTAATGACCAGAGCGTACATATTTTTAACACAAATGATAGTATTTATCTTCAGACTGCCTTTAACCAACCTGAAATGTTAACACATTGCATTAGCTGTCTCAAGAGTCTAAATGCAATTTACAACCATCAATCAACAAAGTCACAGAGCTCTGCAGTGAAGCATGTAGCAAAAAAATGTAATAAATTCACAGATGGACAAATTGAGGTATGGAGAGCTTACATTTCTTGTTTTAAGACAAAGACAGTGGCAGAGACAAGTTCAGAAGCCAGCTATGCTGAATGTCATAGTTTTGTAATAAGAGAAACACTGTAAAGACCAGTGATGTCACATGTCAACAAAAAAGCCCTTTATTTCTAAATATCAGTGTATATGAGGCTGTCAGGAATGTAAATATTGAGCTATCCATGAGTTCACTTTCACAGTTCTTCAGGTAAGGCAGAGTAACACAATTTCTGTGAGAAATCTATTTTTGGAAACCATTAAGTTCTCACTCAGTTCTCTTTACTGACAAAATCTTATTAGACTTCCTGATAAAATGATGAATGGCTTAATTTTAGGCTATAGAAAATTATTTGAATTACTTGATTTTTATTGGATCTAGATTTATACAAGATCAAGAACATTAGAAACAATACCACAGGGCCAGAAGGAATAAAAACCAAAGAGCCGTATTTCAGAAATATAATCAGATGTACCATATAGGTGTTAAATACAGTTTCTCAGGCTTTTTCAAATACAGATAATTCTGGTTGCCAGTTACTAAACCTTACAGTGTTTTGAGATAAGTGGTGTCTTCCCCATAGGCTTTTATGTTTGTGCTATTTGTGAATGTGGTCTGTGTGACAGTGGTTRGATCTGTATGATCAATCCCAACACTGGTACTTTTTGATATCTGAAATGGCAGCTATTGATTTACTTCCTTTGGTTTACAGCAATGAAACATAAAGGGTGATGGCAGCGCCTGAAGCCCTTTCATTTTTCAGCCAAAATTTTCCCTATTATCCTTCATTTGCTTTAGAAAACAGAGCTTGACTCAAAAAGTAGGTTAAAGACTAATTCCAAAAGTTTCTGACAAACAACAAACAACAAACAACAACCAAAGGACTTGCACTCTCCAGGGAGCATCAAAATGTTTAGCAATGTGACCAAAAGTCACATACTGTATATATGTCAGAAGCAGGAACAGAACACAAATATTGTCTCCACCTTTAGTTCTTTGTCAACTGGCTCAAATTACCTCTCACACCTCAAGTTTGTATCCTTATACCTATTTATGCTACATGGAAACAATACAAGAGAGTCTTTATCATCCATGTTTAGTGCTCAAGAGCTAAATTCTAGGTAATTTGTTGTCACCTTGCTCAGGCATTTCCTTCAGAACTCCCCTTCTTATCAGCTCCTCTCTGCTTTGTCTGGTCGAAATCTTCCTTTCCAACACTAAAGAAAAAGCACAGTTAAGAATCGATTTATTCTGGTAGTGATGATGCTTGTGAAAAATGCAGAAAAAAGATATTTTTAAAAAGAAATCTTGAGAAATCTTGTTTCCTCTGATTTTGCAGGAGAGGTGGTCTGGGCTTTTATCTTACACTCTGGAAATATTCTCCTATGATTTCAGGCACAGAAGGTGGTATTCATCTGATCAGATGCCTTCAGCTAAGCTAGGCTCCATTAGGTTCCCTTTACAGTCAACAGAAAAAGGCACTTCCAAGAGCATAATTTAACTCGTCCTAGCATAAACATTTAATACCTAAAAACATCTCTTCCTTCCCATTGACTGGAGTGACTAGCTCACCTGGAGATATCTCCATCTACTCTGTAGATGTTTTGAGTCTGGAGAGACAAATCCTGCTCAGAGCAAGCAATACACTCAGTCAAGTCATAAAGCTGTTCACAGAGTAGCCTTTGTGACATGCTAACTACTTTAAAGGAAAAAATAGCCTTGAACAGAAGTTAGTAAGTTCTGTTATAAAAGGGAATGACATCCTCATCCAGGCTGGTTGGCTATCATGGAAAATAATTCAGCATCCTGTTTTTAGGTTAAAAAAAAAAAAAAAACAGCATACAACACACAAAAAAGACTGTGGCATGAAACATTTTAATTAATATGTTTATTTCCCATGAGAAAAATGTTAAACAGTTTTATAGGGAAAAACATTTACAGATGGCAAAATAGAGCAAGTCCCCACTTCACCCCACCCCCAGAAGCCCAAGCCACTGTCATGGTTTAGGGATTCATGGTACATGGTCCAAAAATATGAACATCACTGATGTAAATCGTGTCTTCACTGCATTGTTAGTCAAAGTTAATCTCCCATCTTGATTCTGTTTAACTGCAAACACTCAAATCCAAGCAATGTTTGGAGCTCAAGCTGAGAGCATAGGGCAAAGCTTCAGCAGTGTTGGACTTTGCACTATTAATGCTATGGGATAATGTTAGTTATCTCATCAACTAATTCAAACACTCTGACTGAATACTGTAAGAAGTGTTGTCAGTCTCACTTGAGCTATGCTAGTTTGAGCCAACAGTCATATGGTGAACTGACTGCTACTGTGAAGACAGATCAAGGCAGTTTTGACACTTCTGAGAAATTTATCCTTAATGTGTAACAACTGACAAACACCTGTGCCAGCAGCAAGTAACTCTGGCTGCTGACTCACAAACGTAGGCTGGCTGAATTCAGATGGCTGAAGGAATTACTGCTCACAGTATTTAGATAAGCTTAGACTGCTTTGGGTCCCAATCCTAAATCACACATTAGCTCTTGGAATTTTTATACGTTAATTTTTAAGGTATATACCTCGAAACTGAGTGTCACACAAGTTATCGGCATGGCAAACAAGACAAAGTAGTGTGCCCTATTCTTGCAAAGAGTTTCATGGTGAACACTTACTCCCACACTTATGTTCAAGAGAACAGGGGGCTATGAAGTCAGAGGGCTGTGTGGACAGGTACTGTTGGAGGGTTGGGGTCTTAATCATTCTAGGAAGCGGGTTTATTTATGAGCAGAGTGAAATCTCTTTTCACCTAGACCCCAAAGGTGAACACTATATATACACTTTATACCTGTTTGTTGCTGACAATACAGATATTCTTATTATTATTTCAGTTTTAGGAGTATAGTTTACTTCTTACTGTTTTTGCTCTCTGCTTCCTTTTTGCATCTGCCTTCTTGAGGGAGTGAAATGAGATGACCTCTCATACATTTCTTAATGGGACTTAATCCAGTACTTCTTGAAAACAGTGATGTTCTTTCCATCAAGTTCAGTAACATCTAATCAGACCCCCTATCAGTTTTACTCTCTGTTTCTCAGGATGCTTTTTTTTTCTTCCAGTTCTACAACACTGAATTAACAACTGTATTGAATTAAAAAATGAAGAGGCATGAAAAATGTCCTTTGGTATTAAAAGATATTAACTCCTTACACTTTCCCTGGAAGACCTCAAAGCATTTTATTAACATTACATAGGCTTCATAACATCCCTTTCACATAACTATCCACATTTTACAGATTAGAAAATTTATGAACAGATAAGAGGCTTAAGCCCCAATCCTTAATAATCTAAAATGCTACCCATGAGTGTTGTTTTTATTTAAACTGATTAAGCTAGTTCAGCTTGTACAGATAATTAAAAAATATGTTATTTGATTCATGGAAAGAACATCAGAAATTATGTTAGTGCTCACTATGAATATCATAATTCTTACAAACAAAATGATTGTATTTTAATTTAAATGAAAGTGACCAAAAGTATGTACCCTTGTATAAGAGGAATGAGAGAGCAGACCGTCTACTTATGGACCTGTACTGGATGCTATTTAGCCAAGGTGGACTCATCATTATAATTTATTGTGTATTACAGACATTGGACTATATAATACATTTCATTACACAGCCTAGTACTTTGATTATCACAGCCCAATTGTGCAGAGTTTTAAGGGCCCCAAACTATTCAGCTGAGCTATTCACATTAGACTACTGTTATGGTCAACAAACTCTTTCAAAACAATGTTCATGTTACAAAGACAAGCTTTCAGAAGTTAGGAAATGCTTGAATGAAGGTTGACTGTGCAATCTTCATTCAGTCTCTCTGACTGTGCAGATGGCACAGCTTTTATTTGCTTGTTCTTGTGTATTTTTCCTTTGGTACCTCTGCCTCATTTAGGATACAGACACTATGTTTAATGAACAGTTTCTTTAACTAAATTTTTAACCTTACCTTTCAATCTGTGGCCCAGATCTCATTTGCAGCCCACAACCGAAACCTTAACCTGAACAGAAAATAATTAATTTTCCCAACTGGCAGCATTGTCACCCCAGAGATCCGAGTGCTCCAAAGACAGCATGTTCTCCTTGACATCCATGTGAGATGCAAAGGTGTTATCATCACTGTATAGATGGGCAGTTTATGGTATAGAGAGATACAGGTCAATTTATCAAACATATTGACAGACATTAAGTTTGAAGTACTTTTTCAGGTGCAACTTTCCACATTAAGTTATGATAATTCAAAAAAACCCCTGAAAACCATAGGAATTCTAGCTGAATTGCTTATTTATGGTTCAAAATGTCTCATCAGCAGGACTGAACTCATGAGTATAGGCCACCTGTTGCTGAGCTAATGGCACAGATAACTGTAAGAACAGTGATCATTTATCTGAATCACCACCTGGGACTGGTATCACTATTTGTCACCTTGGAAATAGTTCAGTCTCCTGGGTTCAGTACAGGCAAGGGACTGTGGTTTGGTGCTTACAAGGCTGTTTGCCCATGCTCACTAACTTCTGGCATGCACTTCTATCCATCACTTCAGCCTTGGCTGCTTCCATCACTTTCTTCTACCCATATTCACCTCCTGTGCTTTTTTGACCCTTCTATCTTCCGTCCTCTCTATCAACCCATTTATTTCTGTTCCTTCAGTCTCCTGCATTCCTCTCTCTTCTGCTTGGAATTTCTCTATGTCCCTGTGTACTCTCCATTTCTTTACCACACAGCACAGGTTGCTCCCTCCTCTTCTTGGATGCTCTCTAGATGCTGAGGTTTTTGTACTTGGGAAAGCACTGAGCACACAGGAGAGCAGCTCAAAGCACTCAGCTGCCTGAAGGAGTAATTATAAGAAATTTTTCATTATAGTAAAGCAGCCCAAAGCTGAAGCAGTTAGAACATACATTCCTGATCATTTCTCATCTTGATTATAATGACTACTTCTTGCTCAATGATCAGACCATTAAAAATCTAATTTCAGTCACTGTATTTCTGGGCTGGTAGTCCAACCACACTGTTCCACTTGCTCCTTCCTCTCATCACCTCTGTGATGGCTCCTGCTGGGTCTTTCCTTTTCACATGAAAGAGTTCAAATTTCTTATCTTCCATTTCCAGACCTACCTCTCTTCTCTTCCCTCTTCTAGTAGAACTTGTCACAATACACCATTCATTTGATTCTCCCAGCACTCCTCTGTATCTCCATTCCTACTGACCTTTGTTCTTGCAATCTCTGATCTTGTAAGTTACTACCTGTTCCTCATTCAGGAGCAGAAGACAAGTACTACCCTGGAACAAATATATGATATATACTGTTAGCTGTACCACTGTCATGTGCACATCCTTAAGCTGAGTGATCAGATGATCCTATTACTACAAAACTTTTCTGCCACAGGTGTATATATGTATATGTGTATATATATACATATCTCATATACAATGTGTATGTATACAAATGTGTGCATGTATATAATGTTTCAACATTAATGGCAACATACTGTTTATAATATTAAACTATGATGATATGGAAATAAGAATTTCTCTATGTATACATATGTGCATATTGATACTGGTTATACAAACAAGTCAGTCCTGACTGAGAGTGTAAAATCCTTGCTTGCTGAGGAAAGCTGAGGTGAGGCAGGCTCAGCTCTCAAACATCCTGCTCCAGTAGACTCAAAAAATCCTCAGTCAAAATCCTTCCTCTACTGCAGTCAATAACAAAATTTCCACTGACTTCAAAGGTACCTGTCATAAAGTATGTGAATTTATCCTGCTGTGTGTAGTCTTGACCTGTAGCCCTCATTTACTTAAGTAAATCTTACTTGTCCCAAGAATCCCATAAACTATTGTATTTTTAGCCCAATATAAATAAACAACAACAGTTTCCCTCAMAAAGCAGTTTCGCACCCTCCTTACTCACCCTCTCAAAAGAGAATACTTAGTGACATTCAGCAATTACAAATCTCAAGATGTCTTTAAAACCCATTCTCTTATTTAAAGAGTAATTTGAGATTCTGGATATTCTCCAATTTTTAGTTTTGGTTTTCCAAGAGAAGCTCAAGAGAATTCTGAACTTTAGTTTTTCTCTGACCTAGTAAGAGCTATAAATGCCTTCTGTCCCCTCTCTGTACATACTCTCAACTGTGGGGCTTTGAAGTGGCATCTACTTCATGCCAAGTTATAAACTGCTGCCTTCTTTTCCTTCACAGTAACACAGTGAGAGAGGAAAAAAAACCCTTGAGATTATGCCATTTTCTGTTTGTTTTTACTTTGAAAGCCCTTTAGGCACAAAGCATATAACCAGTGCACAGAGAACAGATTTTATGAGATACAGCATGGAAAATATGTTGCTAAAGGAAAAAATTCCAACCATCATTCCCACATCGGCACAAATACTTCCATATCTAGTCCCCCATCTTTTTTTGATGTTAGTGGTATTTGCTGTTAAAGAATATCTTTCAGCTGCTAGCATAATACAGTCACATGAAGTTTTATCAAAGCACAGCATGATAAAGTCCTGTCAAATCTGTAACAAGAACCTATTTCAAAAAGCTTATGCAAAAGCCATTTAAATCAATACAAGTTCTTTCTAATATCCTACATTCTGTCTTACTGAGAAGAAACGCTTTCTTTGTCTGCATACGTATCTATCAAGTTGTAGCCCTTTTAAGAGAATAAGCAATAAACACAATGATCATCATATTGTGTCAAATGCTCTCAGGCCAGGATTTACTTCCTGAATATAAGATATACACACATACACATCCCATTCTGTAATGTAAATACATCTCTGAGTCAGTAGTTTGAGGAAGAGGATTTCCAGTAGGTTTTCTATTTTGTATGGATATTTTTCCATTTCTTTCTCAAGTTAGAAAAGTCTCTTCTGCTGTGTTAATTAGCAAGCAACAAGGGGCAGCTTGCCAAGTAAATGCGTCTTTTCAACCTCTGTTAGTCCTGGGTCTATATCCCCAAGAAATACAGGGATAGCTGTTTTTACTTTTTTTTCCTAAAACAACCATCTGAGACAGGGTAAATATAATCCAAATTGGTTTTCATTTCAAATTCCAGCCTCACTGAAAACATACACAGATGTAAGTGATTCCCTACCTTACATACATAGAGAGTTTAAAAGCAAATGAATATCTTTCTATAGATCTGGGGTTTCTTGACAATGAAATAGTCTTCAGGGATGTGAGATAGGCTTTCATTAAAAGTTAACCTGATCTACACTGTAAAGGTTATTCATGACGCCACTGGGACTGGCACCCTGTCTGTTTTGGGGATTTCTGGGGTCACAGCCCCTCACAGGTAGTGCTGCAGAACAGCATGATTTATCCCTGCTTTTTCTCTGTATGGAATTGTGTGGGGAGGTAATCTGTATTTCTGGTCAAGGTAGAAGGCGAATTAAAGGAAGGCACCAGAGGTCAGCATGTAAATGAATTGTTCTGGACCACTTCTACTACCACTACTAGTACTACTATTACTAGGTAACCATCATGAATGCATGATATGTCTAGCCCAAAACAGGCCACTATCACAAGATGGAAAGTACAGCCCAACTTGGAGGAAAAAGCTTTAAACATGGATAGGAGGGTAAACAACAATAACATCTTAGCAAGACTACGAACTGACTTTGCCTTGAAGCTGTACTCCAAATCTTCACTCTGTGAAGATTAATCAATACTTAGATACCTTATTCTTTCTCAACATAAAACTCTGGGAGCTGTACTTGTGCCAGTTCTGTTGGGTCAAGTACTCAAATTTGTTTTTTAGATCTTAGAGAGTTCTAAGGGGTGAAACTCTTGCATGAAATTTATTGGGAAACTTTCAGGAAAAAAATCTGGGAACCTTTCATTTATTTTTAAAACTCTTACAATTCATGTTGCCCAGATTTACTTTCTTTTTATCTCCCCTTATCAGAGAACCACACTTGCTATGTTTTAGGTGAAAGTTGAGATTTGCAGATATTACATGATTCCCAGAGTTTCACTTTTAGGAAAAAAAATCACTAAATACCATGACGGTTGGCAAAATGGTTGTAACCTGGGATTTACAAATACAAGTTAATATATTGAATGTGCAAAAGAGTATAAGAGCTTTGAAAATCTGAAAATTAATTCTCTACATCACTATATTTCTATAATTCCACTCAAATAAATGAAATTTTACAGTGAAGCAGGATGGAAAATTAGAACCGTATTAAAAATAGAGCATATGTACTCCTTAGAGGAAAAAAATCAATCTACTGAATAATGAAAACACATCAGAAGTTCCCATGCTTCCTTTAAGTTCTATTCACCAAGATACACATTTAATTTTATATATTTACCCTTCACAAACTGTATAGGCACTGAAATACTGTAGTTTATATAACTTAGAGCATTAAAATAGGTTTGTGTTTTATTAGCTGATTTTTACATTATTAAATATCATAGCAGCCTTTGCTTTACAAAAGCTTAGGTATGTAACATACAGTTATCTAGCAGGACATTATGAAAACAATGAAATAAAAAATGGAACGTTTTCCAGGATATATAGAAGATGATATTTAGCACAAGATACATTAGGCACTTAGCAGAATCGATCGCGTTAATTGCTTTTTGCCAGAAAGAACTAGTCAATACAAAGGCTTGTGACTGGACTCAGAGTGGGCCTTCTGTCCAGTTAGCTAACACAGTKTTACCTTCTCCTGCAACAATCTTTCACCATCAACTCTGTTACTCTGCTGACAATTTGTAGTGCAAATCCTCCTAACTTCAATGGAGTTCTGTTTGCACACTGGTGCTCTCCATTCTGAAGAAGAAAAAGTTCATCACAAAACTGAACTTTAACCAGGCAAAAAAGACAAGTTTGGTTTATTTCCCAGACCTGAAAGGCAGTGCTGTGAAACCACAGCTGAAATGAAAAAGGTTGTCAAAATTTTAAGAAGTCTTCCAAAAAAGTGGCTGCATATATCTCCTCTACTTCACTGTGCTTTCTCAATAGTAATCACAATGCTAGAACACAAATCCAAGTGGTAGCCTTGAAAGAAAAGTAAAAACTACATTTTCTTTTTACATTTTTGCTGTGTTAATTTTCAGTTGAGCCAGGTTTGTGACCTGCTCATCACAAAACCGGTGCCAGTACCCGTGAGGCAGTGGAAGCAAACAGACACAGCTGAGATAACTGGGGAAGAGAGGAGGGGAGGTAGTCTGAATTCTTTCAGCAGCAGCATGGATTTAAATTGGCTTAACCTGTCTGACAAATTGCACCATGAAGGTCTTCTTTCTGCATCCTCTATCCATGAGCAGAATATGCAGAACTGCAGTAGCTGGAGGGTAAAAAGAACATAGCACTGCAGCGTAGGCTGGAAGGGATCTCTCTAGCTCACCTGGTTCAACCTCTGGCTTGGTGTGAGGCGAGCTTCCCTGTTAGGTCAGGTTGCTCAGGGCCTTTGCCCAGCTGAGTTTTGTATACCTCCAAGGATGGAGATGCTACAGCAACCAGCTCCAGCTCAAATACTTTTCTTCCAAACAAAATTTGCCATGTTGCAAATTCTGACCTTTGCCTCTTGGCCCTTATACATGTCTGAGAAAAACAACTAGATCTCCCTTAGCCTTCTCCAGGCTAAACAAATGCAGCTCCCTCACTCCCTTTCCATACGCCAGGTGCTCCAACCACCCATCCATCTTAGTGGCCTGTCACCACACTCTCTCCAATTTGTCAATTTTTTTTTTTTTTGATACTGCTGAGCCCCAAACTGGACAGAGTAATCCAGATGCAGCCTCATGAGTGCTGTGGGAATAAGGCACAGACAGAACATAAGATATAATGATATATTTTTGATTTGATATATTTTTACAGTTTGGGGTTTCTTTTTGCACAGTAACATGCAATATAACGCAAAATTATAAAATATATCTGTCATAGAATCTGAATGATTAAAAGTGAATAAACTACATGCTTTCATGAAGCAATTGTTCTCCGCTTAATTATGTGTTTTTAAAGTAGCCTTTATAGAAACCTATTAAACTTTTACAGTACTCCATTCTTTTCTCCCACAGACCTTTTCTGTATGGGCCAAAACAGACCTCTAGGCTCCCCAACTCTTCATATGCAATTTTTAAACTTTTTAAATATTAATGCCATTTGCCACTTGAAGACAAGTTACGAGACAAAAAAATCTTTCAAATGGTAGCAACTTTTTGTCACTGCCCTACAGGTCTGGATTTGAAAAGCACTAATGAAACATTTCACATCAGCAGAAATAAACGGTGTTTCAGTAGGAATATATTTAGTCAACATAGTGTAGAGATAGGAAATATCTAGACATTAAAGTGTCCTCCCATTAATCTTTAAGGTCTCGCAAAACAACAAGCATTCAGGCTCTGACACTGTGTTGCTTGTGGGATCATACTTTTATATGCAAGTCTAATCATTACGTAGACAGGTATCATTATGTCCTGGGTATCATTTATATTTGATTAAATCAGAACCAGGAAGACATTAAAAAAAGCAAAGAATAAAACAGAAGTATCACAGATCAGGAACTGGAAAGTGATTTAAATGAAAAAATTTAATTATCCCTTAGATGAATATCACTTGAAAATTAGTTACAAGGTAGTTAAGATGGACACTACCTCCCAGTAATTCTTCTTTCTTAGGAGTAATAAATACAGCTATGCTTTGAGAGCACACAATGGCAAAACCAGAGTGAATCTAAAATGTTATTCATACTCTATTATAATGCTAACAGTATCATTACCATGATAATCTAGGTGTATAAATGAAGCAAGGTTCAGGGAGAGGGGTAACATTCTTTCTTATCAACTAGTGTAGTTTTATGGCACCTGAAAAAGGTATTTTGTGACTGAAAGTTTGTCTACTCATACCTATAGAATAATTTCAAAGCTTGATTTTCATTACAGTTCTGAGATTATCTAATGTTTTCTGTCCATTATATCTACTTCAAGGCATCTCAATTTTTCAGGTATCCACCTTGAGATACCTTCATCCTGAACAATGTCATTTGAAGCCAGTGCCAATGGGAACTGTGGGTTCTCCATTGTCCTGAAAGGCTCTCCAAAGTCCTGAAGAACTAGGTCATCATAAACAAGACAGCAAACTAAGTATAAGCAAGCAGCTAAGCAGACACTTTTGGAAATATTGATCTTAATTTCTTTGTGCTTATTTTTTTCCTTTTGTAAAAGAAATATGAACATATATTTTGTCTTGGTGTTATGGGAACTGATGTGTCATTCTTGTAAGATCGGATAGAGCACCCTAAAGAAAGATGGTATAACATTAAAAATACTGTATTTAACATCAATTTACCAAATATTAATTTGTAAAAAATAACTGCAAAATGACATACACATTATTATCTAATGGCATAACAATGTAATATATGCTAATATGTTATGACAGTTTGAGGAATCTCTGTATATACAGCTTATGAATTCTGATTAGTTTGATGAATTCAGTGCCTATCAAATCACATACTTGTCTAAAAGCAGCTGCAGAAACTGCAGTCAGTCAGCTAGAATCATTAAGAAGAAATAACTTTACAGTATCTGTACAATAAAGGTATTGGAGAAGCTGAAGGAAGATGGAAGCAATAAGGGAGATATCTGACTGAGGGGAACTTTTGATTGCAATATGAAAGAAATTGTGGAGGGTTTGTTGCAGGCCACCCAGGAAAAAAATAAAAGAGAGAGAGTGAGCAGGACAAGAGAAGGATTTGGGGTCTCAGAGAGACTGTCCAAGACTTCAGTAGGTATCTGGAGTGATGATGGCACCACAGAAGGGGTTTTGAAGATGGTTTTCTTTTTGTGTTTTGTGTAAATAAAGCATGTTTTAGAAGTTAAACTGCAAAGCTAGAGAGCTTCTTGCTGTAATTGTTAGGGGTTGCTGTAGGGTTAAAATATAAAGCAGCATACTCTTGAGAGTTCAGGAGAGCCAAGTGAGGGCACTTAAGGATATCAGTATTGGCTTTACAGCCTAGAGCCATGGGAGACAGTCCTCAGAGAACTTGTGGTAATGAATCTGAAGAGTCCATAGACACTTCTTGGATTAGATTCCAGTTTAGAAGAACACAGCATCAAATGTCTGAATCCCAAAACAGGAGTTAGGGATTTTTCTAGAAAAAGCTTGGCCAGAGCTGTGACACACAGATACACATACAAATATACAGGGTGGGCTATATGGTATATATAGAGAGACCATATATGCTATATATATTATATATAGCATATCTATATATATATGCTCTCTCTATATATATATTTATTTATTTATATATACACACACACGCACTGGGCTGAACATAAGCATCTAGAGCCACTTGAGATGCCCGAGGGTATCTGAGACACCTGCACAGGGATGGCAAATACAATGCAGCACCTTCCGGAAAAGCAGCCAGAGACCAGCCAGATACCCCAGAGCATCTCAGATGGCACGAAGCACCTGTGCTTGATAACTGAATCCCAGCCCTCAATCTTGCTCTTTTTCAGACAGAATGCAATTCAGACACAGTGTTTTATTTTAGACTGTTCTTCAAGCCTTGTCAATAGAGGAGCACAGGAGGCATCGGCCTGCGTGAAACCTGTGATTGCAAAGCTGATCCTCGTTCTTCTGACCAGACTCCACCGGGCATGGCCACATCCACTTCTCCCCTCTGAACACACCAAACTTCTGTTCCCATGAAGGCAAGGTTTGTTTCAAGTCACTGACTATTAGGAGAACACTGAATCATCTCCAACATTTCTGAGGATGCATAACATACAGCCTAGTGTTTCTTAGCTAATAAAGAAAAAAGAGTACTGTCAACATCAAAAGAGTATCATATATAATGTATATCATAAATAAATAAAAAGCATATTTTTGGTGATAGGTTCAGGACAGAAGATGAGTAAGGTTTTTCCTTGCCAAGGATCAAAAAGGTTTTATGTTATGTCAAATACTGTGCCTAAAAATTCCTGCCCATCTAATTAGGTTCAAGACCTTTTCAAGCATTACTCTGCAAAGCCATTACATTATTTTTTTACTATTTGCCAGCAAAGGGCCATGCACATACCTGCTGATGTTTCTCTGAATTTGTCACTTGTCTTCTTCTTCCGCCATTTCCAAGGTTTAAAGATTTTGCCAATGGTAGAGAGTTTGCCCTTTCTCTTGAAGGGGGGAGTTTGGGATCCTGGGGCTGGCCCATCCGAGTTAGCGATTGAAGCCTTATCCAATCCATCAACTGTATAAACAAGAAAATTAAAGGTAGCTGAAGGAAGGAGGACAGAAAAATTATACAGCATATAACAGCTAAACCGTTCCATTATCAGAATGCAGAAGGTTCTGGCTGGTCAATGTTTTTTCTGTTTCAGAATCCAGATAAGGACATTTTAATGCATTCTGTAGTGACAAGCCAGGCCTCATCTGTATTTCGTTTCAGTTCAATATCCCACATACAGAGGCTAGAACAGTCTACTCATAATGTATATCTGGCATGCATGTATGTTTTTGTAGTTATTAACTTCTACTAAAAAACTTTTTTCAGCATATGTTCATGAGACTTTTTCCCTGTGTTGAGAAAAGCTCAATAACTAGCTAAACATCATATAGAAAACAAAATCCCTACAATGTAAAAACAGAAACTATTTCTTTTGAATAAAACAAACCCATTTTTTCAACAAGCTCTAATGATAGCTGTTCTGGCAGTGGAATGGGCACACAGAAGTAGGTCAGTTTGATATTCCTAATAATCAGTCATTTACCATGGAGTCTGCCCTGGGTCAGGCTTCTTATCAACAAAACGTATTTAACAATAAGCTTTTGGACTGYAGCCAAAATAGAAAGAAGGATTAATTTTCCACAAAAATATATTGAATGATATCAAAGCCGGTATTTATCATCAATGGCTGTAACACTGAATTTTGTGAAACAAGTCAGGACTCATTCTACAACATGCAGTAGCTGTTAAAATAATTTTCCCAGATATTTCCCTGAGAAGCCTCTTATTATTTATTCCTATTTAAGAACTAAGCTATTTTAGAGCCTTCCAGTCCTGATCCTGCAAACACTTCAAATGTGCTTAACTTTATTCACGTGAGTAGCTTCATTGAAGTCACTGAGATAACTTACGTACATAAAATTAATCACAGGCTTAAATGTTTGCAGCATAAGGGTTCTGTAATTACTTTCATTCATCTAAATATTCTAATTATAACCAGTTCAGAATGGAGTTGATACCACTGTCAACAGTAATAATGATAATCACAGATATTTAAATCAGAAAGTACTTTTCAAAAGAAGGAAATATCACTGTCCCCATTTTACAGATGGAAAATATGAGGCACAGAACAGTTAAGTGCTTAATTTTAAGTTTGCAAAATGACTTCCTGAATCCTGGTTCTGTGTCCTAGCTGCTAAAAGATACAACTTCAGACACAAAACATCATGGTGCAATCTTATCACTCTGTTTCTCAGAAAAATGGCATTTGATGAGTGCTATATTTGTCCTAGACTTTAGATTGATCTGAGATGCTAAAAAAAAATCTTTTCTGTGATAAAGCTGATGTAATGCAATCAGCATCCAAGAAACTTTATTCTCAATGTTTTGAAATAAACAACTGGCAAAAAAGATGCATTGTGTAATTTCACTGAAGTCTATGAAGTTAAAACCAGAGATAAACCTCTGTGCAAATGATAGCTTTTAAATCAATAAATCTGAGTGAATTATGCCATAAAATGTAATAAAATCTATACTCTCAGAGAGGTGGAACTGATAGCTTAAGAAAATTTTTCCTGGATAAATTACTGTTATTCAGATGCATCAGAATTTAAAGTTTTTATTTAAATATTTTCCTTGAGTACTTTGTGGTCTATAACAAGGAGAGAAGATGGCAGACAGACATTCAAATAGGCTTTAAATATAAAAAGCCAGGATATTTTAAAGACCAAGCTGTAATTATTCCTTGTGTAAAAAACACAGCTTCCTCACTTGTGAATCCTAGAAACTACAACAGGGTATCTTTAGGGAGGTTTAAGCTGAGGGTCACTTAAACAAATCAGCTGCTACCCTAAGGACTCTGAGAAGCCAGGTGAGAGGTGGGGATTAGAGATAACCAAAAAAGCCAGGAAGCAGCTTTGAAGAAAGGAGGGGCAGTAGAAGGGCCTCTGTAAGTGTCCCCTGTTTGGAAGTGGGTATTCAGTTTATGTGTAGGTCTACAGTCACTGCCTACAGAGTATAATTCTGTATCAAGCACATGAGTCTCTGCTGGAGACTGTGGATGGAAGGGAGAAGCACAATTACTTGAAGGGTAGTTACAAAGATAAGACAGCCAATTTATTCTTGGCAGTATCAGATGATATAAGAGGGGGCAAGGACCACAGCTTGCGGCTACCGAGGTTAGACATAAGAAGCACATTTTCATTCTGTGCAGCACTGGCGCAGGCTGTGCAATCTACATCTCTGGATGTTTCCAAGACCCGGCCAGACAAACCAGGGCTGACCTGATCTAATGTTTGCAATAGTCCTGCTCCGAGTGAGAGTGGACTAAACAAACTCCTAAGGTCCTTGCCAAGCAACATTTCTGTGATGCTAAGAGATGCGAAAGACATCGTTGATCTGTTAAATCTGTGCTAGTAAACTCAAAGAATCAGAAGCGAAGTGCTGAAGAAAACAGATTAGAATCTTGTGGCCGAAGAGTTTTGTCCTGGGACAGAAGCCAACAACTATCTCACTGGCAGAGACAGCCCATGAGTTCATTAGAGCAAAAGGCTATCTCCTCCTTGGAGGCAGCAGGACAAAACCCACGTTCTTGTCTTCATTGGCTTAAAAAGACTGGGCATACTGATGTGAAGAGCCAGCATCCTGGTCATAGACAGCACAGTCTTTATAAACACTAGGAACATCGATCTTTTCAACTCTTTTTCAGTCATGGAGTCCAGTCACTGCTATTGCAGGCAACTGCTTTCACAAAAGCCTCACCTAAATTTAAGTGTTCTCCTATTCCTGCCAAAGGGCATGGAACAGGATTATGGTTCCCAGTGGCTCCCCACCGAGCAACATGGACCTCCGCCAGTCCCTGTGCTGACAATATTTCACTCTTATATAACGATATATATCCTAGTTAAAGAAATCTGTCTCTTCCAAATGAGCCAGCACATGAGAAATGGGACCAATTTAGTGGTGAGTAATACTGTTTACAAATAGAAGACTGCAACTTTGAAAAAGGATTCAACATCAACTCTTTCTGACAATAAAAGATTGAGTTTATTAGTATAATGAGTTCTGTAAGTCCTATTAACTGGGAATTTACTGAATAACTGATCTTTCATTTGGAAAGCAACACAAATATGTATCTAAAAGGAAGGGATAAGCATGACCAAACCTCACGCATTGGTTTTAGAATGAATCTAAGATAAAGTAACATTTCTAGGAAAAAGGACTTATTTAAATTCAAAAGCATCATACAGTAGCACATTTTACCAATTAATAAATTGCCTAGAAAAAAACCAATTTCAATGGTGATGTTCCAGAGAGTTTATGGAAGGATCTTTTCAAAAGCTATTACTTCGCATCTTTGAAACACTCTGCAGGAAATTGGTGTTTAAGATTTAAACTCTTTGCTTTATAGGTCATGTATTATTTAAGAATAAAAGTGGGTATTTTTCACCTCAGAGAACTTATGTACCTTCTATTAATCTTTATAAGCATTACACATATTCACTGAGAAGAAAGGAAATTTCTTAGCTTTCCAAGATTAGAGGAGCTTGGTCACTTGTGTTATTCTTTAATTTGCACAGTGTCTTGAAGTCCCACCTTCTTCCCACTGTCTTCAAAAAGTCAATGAGTCATTCCATTGCCTTCAATAAACTTTATTACTAATTTTGACAGGACTTTTCACAATACAACCTGCATAGAATTATTTTGACATATTTCAGTCCTTTGTCCTAGCTGCAGATTTTGCATCTGAAGGATAAGAAGTGTCTGATTGTATTGAATACTGGAGAAAATGAAAGGCAGTTCATTTTCATTTTAATTCAAATGAAGTTCATTTTAAATTTTTATTGTTAGTTAAGTAGACATATTTTAGTATGTGTATGGTATTTCACTGAACTTTCTTTATGGAATGTAGTAACAGTGCTGCAATGCCATTCTTGCTCTGGTTCTGGGGGACAAAAAATTGTGTTTGGCAACCATGGATAGGCTTTTCCAAAGCAAGTTTCCAAGATATGGCTGTTACAAAATGGGTCTTGAGAAACACAATAAAAAAAAATAATATATATAAAAAAAAAGGTTACCACTAGAAGTTTACATATTAGTATTCTAGCCTTGGTTCTTCAATGAGTTCTGCACTGATGTTCCCAGAACCCTCACCCTGAACAACAAAGGGTGTGCCTAGATTAGTGTTTTGGCTTGCATCAGGACTTTCCTTCTGAATGAAACCTCCTGATTTTTCCTACTTGCTGGGCTTTGGTTTGTATTGTAAAGTAGTTTTGAAGTGCACAGATTAGATTATTTTAGGATGAAAGTAAACTGGGAGATGTGCTCCAGCAGTGCATCTTAGGTGCTCCAAATACTGATAAGGATTCACTCCAGGGTACCACAATAAAACTCTCAAAACACCAATAGTATGGATGCTGTGCCCTCAGCCATGAGTGTTTTGCTCTATACACTCATTCCTACCACACTGCAACACCTGCTAACGTAGACATATCCTGGATACACTAAGACAATGCACTGGTACTAGTATTGCTCCATCTCAAGTAATTAGCAAGATTTTGACCCTTCAGTACTGCTTGATGCATCTATATCTGTCCATTTTTCTTAGTAACTTTTAAATCAGTATCACCAGGGACTGATTAATCTAGGTAGCAGAAGATGCAAGGGAAGTAAGTCATAAACATCATCATCCTCTGAATATATTAACCAAAGTGCACCACACTGACATCATCTCAAGCATTTTATCAAGATCTCCAAGAGGCCAGGTTGTAAAAGACCAACTACAATGCTAACTGAAACACTGCAGAGCCAAATCATGCTGGCAAAGATCACAAGCTAGATGCAGGAGACAAAAAGGATAGACCCTTTGCTGCTAGCAAAGATTAGATCTGTTTATGGATGACCCTTGCTTTCCTATAAATGACCAAAGATAGAAATGCCTGAACACATCTGATATTGGAAAGGCTACTTGCAGTAAGTGACTCTCATGTCTGTAGCTGCCTAGGAGACACTTTTCTGCTGCGAATGGTCTCCAGAGATGTTGTGCAGCTGCAGCAGGAGTGTGAATTCCTTACAGTTTTTCCATAGCATGGTACATTTCAGCACTGAGATGTTTATGTCAGCGCTGAAATACCCAAATGCCTTCTTTAGGTGTCCCCCTAAAACTAACTTTACAAAAGCAAAATACAACAAAAATAATCTATCAAAGCATTTCAAGCAAGTCTAATATAAATTCCATTGAAATAAACAGCTGTGATTCTACTGGTTCCAAGCCTTTTGATCTGGAATGCAGTGAGACCATTTTTAAAGGTTTGAAGATAACTTATGAACAGAAAGACAGCTATATTTATGCAATAAATTGCTCTGCACTTTTACTTCTGAACTCTCTACTTCTCTCAGTGAAAAAAGTAAGTCAATAGTAAACTAACCTAACTTCACTATTGAATACTCGGAGTAATACAGATATATGTAAAAAAACCCACAATGTCCTTACACTATTTTTTTCTAGTAGAACCATAATTTAATAGTTATGAGATCACAATTCCTTGCTTGTAGTTTATTATTAGTAATTTGAGTTACTGATGATTTAAAAAAAACATGTAAAGTCTGAGTAATTAAGTAGCTAGCTACAGTATGAGTATACTCAATAGATTTTTCTACAGAAGAAAAATCATTTACTGAACCTCAATAGTTTTAAGATTCTTTCCCATTTTAGTCTGCATTTAGTCTGTGTTCACATTTAGTCACAGTGAAAAAGAGTTTACAGGACTAGATAGACTTTGGTGTAATGTAATATGGAATGCCTTGTATAAATTGCTATTTTTAACAATTTTCTCTTCACCACCTTAAGTAGTGATTTTAGATTAATTTGAATGAAGCTTTGAGTTGTGTGACTAACAACAATGTATGATATGAAAAAGGTGAATCATTTTAACTCAGTCTTACAAAGACTATTACTTTTCCATGCTAAAAACAAATATACTGGAATCAATGCTAATAAGTAGAGATTGTAATTTTAATGTATAATGTAGCTTAATTAGCAAGCTTCTTGGTAATATTTCCAGATAATATATCACAATGTATCTGATTACAATTCCATTGGTACTGGCCTAGCAGAGCATATTTCAAAAGTTCCTTAATTCTGTTTCTACTTACAATACTGACTCACTACCTAACCCTGAAAAGCTATACAGCATGCACACCTCAGTTTCTATTTAACAAACAGAATAGTACTGAGAGACAAAAACATTTTTGTGAAGTTTAATTATTTTACTCTTTTCACAAAGATTCTTGGCATCCTGGAGCAAAAGCATTTAGGACTACATCCAACTAAAAGAAATAAGGCAGAATCTAGGTGCGTCAAAAATTGTCCTATTGGGTCAAACTCTGATCAGACGCTCCCTCACTCTGAAGGTGCAGGTGCTGTACTTCATGATATTAAATCTGAATGCCTGAAATCTCTGTTTCTCTGTGTGTAAAATATAGAGTGATGATGCCAGCCTAAGAAGTTTCTTCTCCCCACCTTTCTTCCATCTACTCATTCCTGACCTCCCCAAAATATGCTGTTTCTTCAGTTGTAAAAATACATTCATTGGGCTTCATTGCAAGTAGATCACTGAATGATCCAGACTGAAAACACCTCCCCTTTTCCACCCTCTTTCCTTTTTTAAGAGGTTATTTCTAATCTAGGTCATTTGAGTGATTTCCTTTTCAGCACAATGCTACAAACACTGGGTGAGGGGCAAACTGTGGCATGGACTGRAAACAGGTGATTGGGCCGAGCCTGAATCAGCTTCAGAGCCATGGCCAGAGTACCATGAAATTGTAGCCACAAACTTGACAACGCTTAACAGCCTAGCACTTACCATGCGCCCAAACCTGAATGAATCCACAAAACACATGTGTTTGCCTTGTGTTTGCAGGGTAGGTGGAAGACTTGGGTTCCTTCTCCTTCCCTACCTCAGCCTGTTAAAACCTACTCTCCCCCCCTACTCCAAGCAGACTCCCCTAACCAGGAGTGGGAGCAATGGCCCTGTGCAGAAAGCTGGTCGGAGGCCATTCTGGCCAGCGCAAGAGAGAGAACACCAGGAGGAATGTGAGGCTGTACTTAAATTCATTCACTTAAAAAGCTACAGGAATCCACGTGCACATGAGTGATGTGATGAGTATGGACCTCCTACAAGAAAAATAGTCGCTGTACTTTTAACTAGAATGGACAGTATCACTTGAATCTGTCTGATACTAAAAAAAGTATTACAGGATCACAATGCTACTAAACCTCTTGAATGAGTAGCCAGAAGGGTTTTTTTCTTTTCTGTCTCTCTCTCTGTCTCTCTCTTCAGCATTACTCTCCACAGCTGATCTAGYCTTGCTGGAGCAGGGGATATACCTTTAAGAGATTCTTCCTCACATTGGGGCTGTAAGTACACGATGGCATTAGCAGCATTACAAATTCTCTTCTCCCCGCCCCCTCCTTGGGTGTTGGACCTTCCTTCATGTTGCAATCCCTTCTCTCAGCCACTTGCTCCTCCAAGACTGTCACTGACCCACCTGCATTGCAATTTTGTTCTAGATCTTTTCTAAGAAAAGCAAGGAATGCAGGAGCCTGCAGAAGAAAGTCTGTCTCTAGCCTCTCCTCCTCCCCACTGCTGGGAAGACAGGACCAAGCAGGAAAAGGCACAACAGCACAGGCAGGAGATGCAGTTGGAGGCAGTATGAAGCACAAAATTAAGTGCTCCACTGATACTGAGGTACCACAGCAGTACCAGTACCCAACACTTTTGCTAGCATTGGATATCTCATGCATTAGATTGCAGTATTACCCATGGCAACACTACATCACCCATTACTCATTGTTTGTGAGAATAACCTTTTTGTTGTAACACAGGTGACTCAAAGTATTGCTCTATCTAATCATAAGTGGATTGCAAAATGCAACAGAAGATGCAAGGGCTTCAATTCAAAGTTATTTTATGGGTGGATTTAGGTCTGAATGATTTCCTATTAACTATCAGTTAGCTAGTTGAGTTGTTTTTTTCTTCCTCTCACTGTACCCACTGGCCCTGCAGGGATGTACTGCAAAAGACATCCTGGTTTATTGAGACCTCAAATCCTCTTCTGACAGTGTTATCATTTTTTACACAGACTTGCCAAAGGGTACCAGAGTTTGAAGGCCTTTATGCGAGCAAAATCAGCATATTTATGCAGTTGCATATTATCCCAAATCAGTGACAAGAACAATAACCCATAGACTTGCTATAGAGTATGGTAAGCTGCTTATTTCTGGAGCTTACTGGGGGAAAAAATATATATTTTATCAACACACTGAATGGTAAAATGTTTGACCTGGTCTTTAAAAACAGAAGTCATTCTGACACTATCAATGTCATCTTCAATAAATCTCTCAAATTCTATAACGTTATTATCAATTTTTCCTGACCAAAACCAAATGGAAAGACAGGTCTTTTTTCTTTCTTTTTGTTTTCTACTTGGAAGGGAAAATGCAACTAATCCCCAGTGGATAAACTGACAAATGGGAGAGCTATAATCTACTTCAGAGCAGCACAATGAATTGGCATCCAAATGCTTTTGCCTTGCCATACATCTGGAGTTTAACTTTGGGGAAACTCTGTCATGAGCTAATTGACTTGATTGTGTTTTAATTAAATGAAAGGAAAAAGCTGAAGTTCGAATGTGGGCGGCTGCATGGTAGTTTCCATATGGAGCTGCCAATATTGCAAAATGTTAATTGGACCTCCTGCTGGCGATGAGCTAAGCAGGGTGGGTAGTGGCTACTTCAGATGGATTCTGACTGCTGCCTTAAAACAGCCAAAGTGGGTAGTGGGTGGATCCTCCTGGGATAATCACAGCAGGAATGGATATGACTTGCCTGAATATCTCCAGGTTTTTACAAGCATAAGTACACAAACACTGTTTGGGTTGTCAGTGTCACACAAGATCTGCAGCGCCAAAGCTCAGAAAAGGTTTTGAGGCTGGACCATGTAACTCCCATCACACTAAAAGGAAAACGTAACCTCACTGCAGAAAGTCAAAAACAGCAGGAGGTGGAAAATTCAGCTTTAGTACATCTGTAGACAAAAGGCCCTATTCTACCCCTTTAAGGAGCCCCTGCCTAGCTCCGCAAAAAGTGCAAGTGCTGCACAGGTACTTATGAAGGAAGGGAGGGAGCTCTATGCTCCCCTGAAGGCAATAGCATGGGTGTCTGGGGCTCCAACTTCTGAGTCTTACACTGCAGAAAAGAAGCAAAGCTGAGTAAGGCATACTGTACACTCCACATGGCTCTCTTTTCCCCTCCAGCCAGCACTGTGCTAAACATGCATATGCACTTCTAAATCCTTTGAGAAACAAAATGTTAGTGTGGAAGCCACATGACTCAGAGGGATGCCCTGCCACAATGTTCTCTTATCTTCTTTTATAGTGCACAGAAGAGGAACGTGAGCAGAGTCACATTTTAGATTTGTTCAAGCAATGGGACTGTCTCCCACATGCATTTATTCCTGTTCTCTTTCCTCTGTACACCTGGGATTAATTTGCTTAGCATCTGCAAGAGCTTGTACAGCTATCTGTCTATCTAGCTGTAACTAGGAACCCTCCTTCCCCCAAGCGGCTGGTCCCCAGCAAGCAAGGAAGGGACTTAAGTCTTGGCTTCCTGCTACGTGGCATAGGAAACAGTAAATAGGACAGCGTTAATGTGAGGCTGCTTCCATTTCTTGTTCGGCAGAATTCCTGTGTAAATTATACAAGGGTAAAGCACAAAGGACCTCTTTGCTTTAGAGTTACCTTAAGCACTGACTTCCCCCCCCCCTTCTTTTTTGGTCACAATAACCATATTAACTCAGTGTTCTTGGTTGTTTTGTCAGGTTACAGGCTATCACATTAGTTACCATAATTTGTCTCTTGCTAATGCAACCTAAATACAGATAATGCACTCTTAATGTGCAACCTGTTGAGTTTCTTCACAGTATAGTTTTCACTCCCATTGGGTTAATTCTACAGTAAAATCCAAACTTACGACTGTAGGGCGCTGTGCAGGGATACCTGAAATACTGCAGGTACCAGAAGGCAATAAGCAGGGCCACCTAGCCTGACTAAATTACCCTTCTCATACAGTAACCTGGGCAGAGTTCTTGGCTACTACATCTAGGTAGCAGCAGGGTTTCTACAGGGCATTGAGCAAAGCAGTTATATCTCTGCAATCACCACCTTTCTTCTCACCCATTTCTTGTGTCAAAACTTAAAGATCAAATAAAAATAAGGACCTCAGGACCAGACTTTGTTTGCAATATGCCCCCACACATACCTTTGCAAATTATTTATTTACATGTTCTAATAAAGACCACATGATGCCAAAATGTATGTACAACACTTACTCCCTCTTCAACCAAATGTTTAACTTTCATTCTTTTCGCTTCCTATGAAAGGAATAAGCAAATGCTTAGCACTCCCTTTAATAAATGTTTGAAAGTGATCTGGCTGAAAACACTCTTGGTATCTGCTCTCTGGCTGGAACTCAGCTGGCTCAGACCAGAAGAAAAGCGAACATAGGTTGAATGCAGGTTGTTTATTTCTCTCTCCTCCCCCCCAAAAGTTGAGTTAAAAGAAGCAAATGGCAAATTTCCAGATACTAAAGTTTTCCAGATATATGAAACATCAGGGTAGGTCAAATTCTGGATCCAAGACACTTCTTCATAATAACAGACAAAAAAATCCAGGCACCAAATTGAAGATGTGGGAGGAGAAACATGAAAAAAATTACAGTGTACATGAAATAACAACCAAGCCAAGCTGAGGGCTGAAAACTAGTTTCTTGTGTCAGAATATCAATGGATAAATCCCCTTGAAGTACAATGGTATAGATTTCTATTTATAGTTAAAAAAAGTTTTTGGAGAATTTTGTAATTCAACCTAAAAATAAACTGCGCTTACTCATCTTATTAAATTCTGTAATGATAATTTTAAAATACCACATTTGGAAACTAGAACTGCAGAACGAGAAATATTTCCTACAGTCCTAATACAGGGGAGAAAACTAGCTATAACACATTTACTACAAATATTTTTAGCAACAGGCAAGTGGTAAATCTTCCAAGGAGGCACTGGCTAAGGGGTGAAAGTAGCTTGAAGTGAGTACACAGCCCCTTTCCTGTGTGGTAACAAAAGGAATTAAACATTTTTGCAATAATTAATACATTTGTAATACCAATGCAGAGATAAGCGTGGAGCAAGTGTGTCATGTGGAAGCCTTTGGCCCTATTCCCATTTCTCCAGCTAGTTATAAACTTACCAAAGCAGACTAGAAGCCCTTTGCAAGGTCTGTCCTAGCAGCAGCTATCACTAAAGAAAGGGAAGAGAGGGGAAGGACAAGACCTGTATGTTCCTTGGTCTTGGCTTGTCCTGACAAGAGAGGACACGTAATAGGAATACTATGTAGTGTGCCATACAAGAACTTCCTATCCCCAGACTTCCCAGAAACTTGACGAGTACAGTAAGCAGAAATTTGTTAAAAGAAAAAAAGGCAAATGCAAGCCTTTTAGTCCAGTGCAAATTCTGCTGAGCATTCCTTGTACTGTCAAACTACTAAATCCTATGTAGTTTTAGATGCTTAACTAAGACTCCTCTGAGGAGTCTGTTTGCCTTCAGAGCGTGAATCAGCACATCTTCAGATGACCTTAGCTACTCATTATTAGAGTTGAGTCAAAAACCTAACAAAACAGTCAAAGCATAGCCAAAATTACCCTCAGCAACTTAAAGATTTCTTCTAGCTTCACTCTTCTAGATACATAAGCAAACACAAGCTTGCAGCTGCTTCAGATCTGGCTGGCTGGTTCACCTGGAGCTTAATATAAGAGTCCGAGTGTGGATTTCAGATCTGGCTGGCTGGTTCACCTGGAGCTTAATATAAGAGTCCGAGTGTGGATTTCAGTTTGCTAATAACTCAACTGCCCTGCAGTACAGGCTAAATGACTCAACTGCCGATGCCTTCCCAAAGCCTTTTCGCCATTGTCTCTGTGCAGCTGGAAGGACAGAGACATCCTCTCACAGATCACTGCTGAAGGACCGCATTGGTTACACAGTGCCCAGACATATGGCATGGGTCTCCAGAAGTCTCATACACTGTCAGTGGAGACAGTATTTAGATATGATGCACACGCAAGCAGTTATTTGTCTCGGCCTGTTTTCACATCACAGTGGAAATATCAGCTGAACAGACAACCATATCGGTGACTGTTTGTGAGGCTGCACTTTGAGCCAGATTTTTCTACTGAGCCAGAAGAAAAATAACCTTTTGTATAGGCTTTCAAAGCCTATACAGTTCCCTACTACATCATAGGAGGGTCAGGTAAATAGTTTGGCTGACGAAAGGGAGTTGGATGGTGTGCCACAGGAAGGGACAGGAGACAACACAGGAAGCTAGTTTGGGAAGAGATCGAAGACTTCTATTATGAAACTACAGCCCGAGTTCACTGTCAGTGGAACTATGCTCTCACATGAGTGTGTGAGAAGCTAAAGAATAGTTCCTTACAGAAACATCCCCTGCCCCATTCACCAAATCAAACACTGAAGGGATGATCGCCTTAAGTGTTAACATTGTTAACTATTTTCTTTCTTCAATAAGAAGGCAGCTGGGGAAGGTAGTTGCACATTCCTTCTCTCCCACCCATCCCATCCCAATTCATTGCTGACTACCCAACATCCTTGCTAGACAGAACACTGTATAAACAGTACATGTGTGCTTTTCCCTTTATTGTACATCTTGAACCAAATCTTTCACAAACATGTCTATAAATCTGACAGCAGGTTTGGTTTTGTGGGCACAGAATAAAATAGAGCCCCTCCCCACATCCCCTCATGCTTACCTACTATAACAAGGAGCTCTAGATCTACAAATAACAGAACATTTGCATTAAAAAAAAAAAGCCTTAAGAGCAATTTGATCTGTCATGTAATTAAATCCCCTGTACAGGATAGCCTGGAGTTTGCTGTGCTGCCTTTCAAAAGCGACATTTTCTTTCACACTGGCACTACTTCACCACCTATTTTCTAGTACAGGAAATGACATATTGCACTTGTTCAAATGAGCATAAGTCAAACCTGAAGCAAATAGTTTCTTTTTGTGACCCAGCTGACCTTGGAACCCCATAGAGGAGGTCAAGGACACTTAAATCCAACTAGCATATTTCTGAGTGTTGTTGTCCTTGCAAATGTTTATGTAGGCTATTAGCTCTGCAGTCTTTGAAGAGAAAACTGTGTTTATTTTAAGTTTAGTTTTTTAGCTGCCTTTAAAACGTTTGCCTTTGTTGCTAGATACCAGCTTGGATAAACAGTAATAATAAAAATCCAACATGTTCAGAAGAAACTGTTAATGATTAAATGCAGCTCCTCTCAGTCAAAATGCCAGTTTGTCAATTCTAAAGCCACAGCTCATATTCTTCTGTACATGTAATAACAGCATTCTGAATAAAGCTAAAGTTATCTTATTTGCTACGAGGAAATGGGAGTCACCAAGTTGCAGCTGACTTTTATTCAGCATCATGTTTCATTACTCTCATCAACCCTAGCTGCATAGCAAACAGCTGTTTTATTCACTGTATCTGGTTCTTCATTAGGGCCAGGGTGGGGGAAATCAGACACAAGCTGACATATTTGTCAGCCCAGCTGCTCTTCCTTTACCAATTTAAACTCTGATGCTCAGGAGCATGTTCATGTAAAAGGACAGGTCCATACACAGTTGTGAGATGATTCAGTTATACTTAAAAACAGCATATTCCCTTTCCTACACAATCAAGAAATAGCAAGCTGGTGGCACCAGGAATCACTAGAGCAAAACGCCCAGTGGAATTATAGTATAAACTTTATGTAGATTTGAAGATTGTATTCATATACATTTTAAACTTTAATTTTTCTGTGGAATCAGTGCTTAAGGAAGTGAGGCACTGATAATCAAAAAAACCACCTTTGGCTGGAACAGACTGCAAATGAGAAAATTGCTCTCATTCAATGCACCTCAGCTTGTGTCAGCAGAGCGGCTTGCAGTTAACACGCTCCTGGGTCAAGACACTAACGGAGGTGCAGCTGGAAATCAAAATCCAATCTCTTCTTAGGAGAATCAGCAAAGTTCTCCAAAAGCACTGGTAACTAAACTGAGATTTTAAAAATACATCCTTCAAAAGAACCTGATGAATCTACAGCTCCTTCCTCTCTGTAAAGCAACTATACAAAGCTCTGTTTGCCTTGCACAGAATTTTCTGTCCTTCTCTTAGGGCCAGGAGCCAGCCCAGTCCTAACCTAAGTATCAAGCACTTCTGGGAGAAGAAAAGGATAAAGAAAAAAGAAACACATGGAGAGCAGACACTAATTCCAGGAGGACAACCAGTTAAGTAAAAGGGAAAGGTATAATGGTCAGGGGCTCAAACCTGGTTTGCAAGGGCACAGGAAGGGGACATGAAGCAGAATATCACCAGCAGCACCCATCGCTCCCAGAAGCGGCCCTGCGAGCTGGCCCAGGCTGCTGCACTTGGAGAGGCAAGTAGAGGAGGGAGTAAAAACAAGCCCTGCCATCATGGGCACCCCTTCAGTTTCTACTCCTGGTGGTCAGCTTGGGCAGGGACCAGGYTGACCAGAGCATCCTGTGACTTGGTGAGACCTTGGATGGAGAGAAGCCTTACTACTGTCAAAGAAGGTAAAATACACTCAAGCTTTTCCAGCAGAGTTTTYCATTTTCCCATATGAGAAAGCAACTATTTTGTAAAATTGTCATACACATGGCAATACATAATTGATATATTCATTTCCCCACTTTGTTCCGTGCTGTATTTCAGATTCTGGCTTGTCCTCTGCTCTCTCTCAATTGTGAATGATTTGTGCTATCACAGTGTACAAGAARGCTACTCATAGATTAGGACCTCATAGTGGCAGGAGCTATAAAAACACAAAACAAAGACCATTCCTGTACCAAATCTAAAAATAAAATGAGAGAACAGCTTGAACAACAGATTTCTGATTTTTCATTGCCACCTGCTCAGCTGTTGCATTTTTAAGACAATATAAATATCCAGAAGTCCATATGATTTTGTTTACATCATGTCCTTTTCTAACACCTCTCTCATTCAGGCATTGAGCAATCATAAAATATATTTTTGCAACCTTAGGCTAAAATAAAATGTCATTTTGAACTCCTGTGCACCAGTTTGAAGTTAATTGTTTTAGCTGGAGGAGTATGTCTTGAGACCAAAAGCAACTACCCACAGAAGAAATGTAAGACTCCATCTTCCCTTTACCAATGCATTTCAGTGCAATACTGCCATAGCATACTTAGCTTCAGTGCACATCATTAGTAAGGGTTTCAAACAGTACCAGTAGTGATGCTTGTTTGTCTAATGTGGAGGAACTGAGACCACCCAGATACTTTGGCATATAACACTGTACTGCCACTGCTAACACTTTTTCTTGTCATTTTCATACAGAATGAAACTCAGTTAGAAGTTAGCAGTCATTATGTTCCAGTGAGAATTTATAATCTTCCAGTTACCCAATGAGATGTACTGAAGCTTGTCCTAAATCAGATAAATATATTTATATAGGGTTTTGTACAAACTAAATCAGCTTCAAGAATAATTTAGTCTATTTCTAGCCAGCTAATGCTGCCAAATATCACTCCCACTGTATGGGATGACAAACCTCACTGTACTTCATCGGTTCTTAAAGACTCTCTTTAAACCCTAAATATTTCAGCATTCATTTTAAAAGGTTTTTTTTTTTTTTAATTAGTTGTGACTCCAGAGGTAAGCCTGGCTATAAGACCCTTAAGTAATTGCAAGCCAGAACACAAATGAAAACACCAAAATGGTTTATTTTAAAAATTGAATGACTGAATACATTCTAATAATTTTTTAGGACTTCACAAATTCTGTGACTGCTTGAATTCTGTGGTACCTTTGTCAAAAAGACTAGAATAGTGGACACTACAAGCAATATATAAATCAACCTAGAAATAGCTATGAAGATTAATAATTCAACCTCAACATCATTCACTGTGGGTTTTTTTGTTGATGTTAAAAATCAAACTCAAAGCTGTCCTAACACTTAAAGATTTCAGTGTATTGCAGTTTACTGATTTGGAAAAAAACAGTGTGCCACTGTAAAAGTAAAGAAGCTGGGTGTTTTGATAGTTGGCTTGGAGACAGCTGAAGTTTTTGAGTATGTAGGAAGTGCAGCAGATATTATCAGATATTTCTAAAAAAGTTATCTGCAGAGAAGACTCAGTCCCTCTGCAATGAACAGGGACACTTCCTTTCCTTCCAACTAGTTGCTTAAGGCTGTCTGCAGGCTTAGGAGGAAAATACTATGTTAAAGAATGACCCATTCGTATTTGAAGTGTAACGCACTTAATGTTGAATTAAACAACGGTAACATTTTAAGAGTTTAACATAGGAATTCAGACACAATTTTATGCCAAAGGTGGCAACAGGGTTAGGTAGTTTAAAATACATATATAAAAAGGCCAAGGACAAAGTTTGAATTCTTCTTCTTTATGAGCCTTGTAACCAAGTTGATGTAGATTAACAGAGCACAAAAGCTGTGTTTAAAAGTGCCTTAATAAGGATTTAATAAAAAAGAAGGTGCAAAAAGCCAGAATGTCACTGGAAGGTCCTGAAACTTGTTAGCAACTCAAAACAGCACTGGAAGTCAAAATTGTCCCCAGTAAAATACATACAGCATCATGGTTTAGCAAATTCATCTTTGGCTTTATTTAAGCTCCGTGAAGTTTTCTTTTTTAAACTACTAGCAAATGTTTTCCTAGAGAGGGAACATTATGTGATAGAGTACATGTCTGTTTCCAGAGGTCCCTGGGAAAGTGAGCCATCACTTAGAAAAGCCCAGAGGAATACTTCAAAAATTCCTGTTTGCAGTTTTTGATTATCTTGACTGTTTTACATATGAGATGATGATGAGTGTACGAAACTGATTTAGCACACATATTAGGAACAAAGAGAAAGACTTATCTGTTCATGTAATAAGTGACTAAATAAAGACAGATTCTTCCACAAAGAAATGAGCAAACACTGACTTTCCATTCATGGTGTTTCCAGTGGGGTCTTTTCCCCGGGATTTCCCCAGACACACAGGGAACCGCCCGAGCAGCCTGCCCTGGAGCCAGGACTTGCCGGTGGTCCCACGGTCTCTGCTCAGGAGCAGGGCAGCACTGCGAAGCTCCCTGGGAAGCACAGCGCCACTCACCAACACCCTACACAGCTGTGCAAAGCAACTTACACAAATTAAATCCCCATCAAATTTCTGCTTGGAAACATGCAGCTCAGAAGAGGAGCAGGATATAAAGACTGGCTGTTCCCCTCCTGTGCCCTAGTCCTCCTTTTTCTCCCTCAAAACAGCATCAGCATCATTGCCGGGAGCTAGGGAGAGTAAACAAACCAGAGAGCCCCTGGATGACTATGATCGTGCCCTTCCTCTCGTGGGAGCAGAAGGAGCACTGCAGCTCTGGGCTAGCAAAAAGAACTGGAATTTAGTCCCATTTTCCTTTCGCAAGGTACAATGTCTTTTCAGTCAACTTCCAAGTGCTGCTCTTATGTTGTTTGAAGGCCRTTCAGCTCCACACTTCACAGCCTGCTGAAGGAGCAGGGCAGAGGGCCCTCCAGTAATCAACTGCAATTTAACTCCCTCTGAACAGGCATCAGGAAAAAGTGTTCCGAGAAATTCTCTTTGACATGTTGAACAAAGCTGACGCTTAACTTAATCTCCAGCTACACACACTTTGTATAAAAGCAGGTTTGAAGGAAAAGAGGCTAATAATTATTTTTTAAAGGAGCACTTTCAAGCAGCTTACAAACAAATGACTGCAACTTTCCTGAGCTTAGGGGAGTGGTTCTGACATTTTGGAAGTGAAAAGAGGTGATAAAGGGTTCAATCACTTTGCTTGGCTTGAAAAAGGTTTATAATTTCTTCTAACCTCCCTCCCATTCTTACAGTCAAGTTCTCAACACACATAATCAACATTTTTAAAGTCTGTGCTCACTTTGCACTTTGTTTCATTACACCCTATCTGGTTGGTAAGCTCCAAGGGTGGGTGGCAATTTTCACTGCAGGAGACACCCAAAAAGAGACCAGTGGATCACATTGCACAGCTCTGTCACTGTGCATACATTACCCACACAGGCCTTTTCAAGTGGTATCCTGGGGAATAGGCACTTTATAGACTGATGGCAACATGATGCAATAATCCTTTTTTTCCTTCTTTAAACATAGAAGGTACAAAAAGACATCATTAGCTAATTATAGTGAACCTTTCAAAAGCAGTACTTCAATGAGTTAAGACATTTCAGGGAAAATCTGAAACTAATCAAAACAGACAGAAGCTACAAGTAAAGATTTCTGTATTTTTCTTTTGCTGGAGATATTTCTGTTTTTTAATACAGGTGTATAACACAAGCAATGTAACTAAGCACAACAGTACAAATTAATGATGGCTTTCTAGCTGTTTTTCTGCCTGAATCAACTTTCACTCAATATTTTCTTGTTCTAGAAGGAATAAAATCAAATTAAAACCAATAGTTAACTGAGTTTGCTTTTTTTTTTTTTAAGCCCTTTATGAGATCAGGAATAATATGCTAAACTTGAACAGCAGAGGTATGTATGATGTAACAAAGTTTTTTTGGCAAATCCTATGACACTTCATGCTTTTATGAATAGCAAGCTTCCGGGAGCTGGTTCTTTGTTTAAGAATCCTCACTTCCATTTAAAAATAAACCCACACTTTTCTCTCATGTTTGTGAAAGGCAGCTGGAAAAAGCAACTCCTAGGTGTTTAAAAAGCAGAAAAAAACCCAGAAGATCTGCAGACCTAATCATTTTTGAAGTATCATGGTCTAAGGAGCTTGATCCACAGTTTTTGAATGCATAGTGTAGGCAGTAGTATGGGGACAGTTCCAAGACCATGCCAGAACTCACAGTAACTACCAGTGACCATATTAACAGGGCCATATGTCACCATGGTATCTTAAAGGCTGGCATGTAAGTATCTGAGAGCACTAATAGCTGCCAGCATATTGGTGTTCCAGTATCAAACAAATTGGACCTCATGACCACGTAGATGATCTGTGCAGGTACAGAGGACTCTACATTCCATATGTTAAAGAGACCCTTGAGCATGTGCCTACAGGTGCCCCGGGCCTCAAAGATCCTTAAGACATATCCAATATGAGATCACAGGTGTCAGTATAGACCAGGCTCCAGCAACACAGTTCTCCTGGGCTAAGACAAATCTTCATTAAATTATGTCATCTTTACTGACTGAATCACAAGCCAGGCTTAGAAAGGCAAGCCTGGCCCATCACCCAGCCTCCATCAGTACCAGTCTGCAGCTCAAGCCCACCAAAACCAAAAGCACATCTCTGGCAACAGACATCTGCCCCATCACATAGCCACTCACTTTGCTGGTCCACCGAGCTCCTCTGATCTGAACTGTGCACACTGAAAGAGTCTTGCATGGTGAGCTTTTCTGGAGAGAAACCTCTTTTCCATTATAGGCTCCAAGCAGCACTATACACAATGCTCAGCCAACCAAAATCAGTTACTAATTACACTGGAACACTTAGATATAACCCTTTAAGCTACCGCCAACACAAGACACTTTCATACCATCATCTAACCGCAGGTGCCTAGCCCATGCCCGGACTCCCAGGCAGCCCAGGAAGTCACACAGATCCCTCCACACTGGGAATTAGCACAGGGGCCAAAAGAAGGTGCCCCAATTGCCCCATATAAAAACCTACTGAAGTGTAGGCTCCACTGATTGCACTGGGATCCCAGGAAAATGGGATCCTAATTCAGGCATTCTAAGTAGATGTGAAAGTAAATGATGTCGGTATCCACCTTAGAACCAAACTGAGTCTTCAACTACCTGGTATTCAACTAGTCAAATTTCAAAATACAAAAGGAAAATATTTCAGTAAGTTCACGGGAATTTTTGCTTCCTTTTTTGATCAACAGGAGACCTCCTTTAAAACCTGTACTTAAGGCAGATCTGAAGAATAACAGAGGAAATATAAATGTTTAAAAAAAAAAATCCACACACCTTGCCAGTCCCTTTTTCTGATCCAGCTTTATGCTTCTCTGACTTTACTGAAATCCATAGGCGAAACTTCTCTTAATCTCTGTAGCAGCAGTAGCTCTGAAGGGGAGGAAAAAACTTGAAACGGAGTCCTATCACACTGAAGCTCCCAATCCAAACAGCTTCCTTCCTAGTCGGCTCCATTACAAACACCAGCTTCCTGCTCTGATCAGCACATATGCTAATTTTAAACTTCTGTCTTTTAACTGACTTCAAAATCAAAACTTTGAATGGAGTTTTAATTATCTTGCATTCTAATACATTGTCTAATTTATCTTAAAGCTAAACTCTCCCCCCCAAAAAAATATTACTACAGTACTTATAAAAATTTCCTTAGCACTCAGAGGAAGATAAAGGACTATGTCTAATTTACTCATGTATTAGCAATACCGCAACTTATTACTAATATTCCACAATTTTAAGTGGATCAATGCTGACGTAGGGGCAGGAGGAATGACACATGTCAATAGTCATGAATCACTCTGCGAAGGCCCAGGGAACAAATCCGAGTCTGCTGCTCACGGGCAACAGGAACAACTGTGCAGCTTCCTTTCCCCATCTGCGGCAGCACCATGAACASCCTGCCAGTTTCCTGGGGAGGCAGGGGAGCACAGAGCAAAAGAAATATAGCAAGACACAATTTGTATTTTATAAGTGCAGATAAACACTTCTGCTTACCATCACTATGCTGGAGTTCATGGCTCTATATACTGGCTTTTGCCTCCAAGAAATATTTTCACAAACCCACCTATTTCATGACCAAAAGAAGACAGAGCTTAAATCTAAAGAGCTAAATATGCAGTGGCTGAATAATGCCTTTTATGTGYTTCATTCAAGCTGGTGAACAGAATGTAATCAGAATTTTATATCAAGTCAAAGTACTTTTTGAGAGTGTATTCAGACGTAATTTTTATAGGCACAGAATTACCTCCTAGTAGGAACAAATGAGTAATCTGTGAAAATGCTGGAAGGACAACAAAAACTGCTGTACTTTTTGGGGCAAGGAAAATTCTCAGTTTCATTTCAGGTCAAATTTAACATTCATTTTAATATGGCTGGTTTCCCTTTCAGACTATTATAGCAACAATAGAGGAAATTGAGAGCTGTATCCACAAAACTGAAGGAACCCATTTACCTTTTATGCCACAGTTTATGACACCTACCCAGAATGTGGGAGACTCAGAGCAAATCCCTGCTATTTAGGGGGCTCTTAACCTAGTCTAACCCTAAACCATTCTCCTATAAGGTTATTCTGGGGAACGCTGTTCAGTCTGTCATCCTCTCTAACGTCCACCAACTTCACATATCTGTTTTCCAACTGCAAACAGATCTTGATGTTTAAAACCTGTTATTGCTACCAGAGCTCTGGATTTTCTATTTTAACTGACATGGACAGGAAATATTTTGAAAAATGTCACAATTTGCTTGAAAACTGCACAAATTTACAGAAAGATTTTATGAAAAAAGGGATCTCACCTAAAGGCATGATCTCTGATCTGAAAAACGTTTGCAAATATGCACAACTGTACACTTATGTGCATCTCTGTAGGATTACAGCCACAATTCTTGGGTTAGAAAGTTCCTGTCAATATGTTAGAAAAAAACATATTAATACTATTCCAATAATAGTTGTATTGAGACATACTTACGATTGGTTTTCTCACATAACTTCATAGCAAGCTGCTGGACTAAAGGGGGCTATTGGAAGTCTTTGTAGGAGACTTTTTCACTTTGCTTCTGTCTTCCTGAAGGGTCAGTTGGTGCACTGCCTGCAGCAAGTTACCCAAACTTCTCTCCCTTCTGTCTCACCCTAATCACATTCCTCCTACACCCCACCCCCCAAAAGAACGACATTTTCGGGTTTGTCTCAAAAACACAAGGAACCCTTGCTGCTGGCCCACTTATAAAAACAGTGGGAGCAAAGATTGAATTATAAAGAAATAAACAGAGTAAGACAAAAGAAACCTCCCTAGATTTGCAAATTTTCCCCTCACTGACATCTGTGCATGCATGCAACCGCTTAAACCAATAAAAAATGAGCTACATGCTGGTTTTTGAGAGAAGGAAAAAAAAAAGGGAGAGCGAGAGAACGAGAACTATGTCTGCCTGGTATTTATTTGCTTTTAAGAAACTGCTAATTTAGTTAGCTCTCTTCTCTGTTCTTCCTCCACTCTCTCCTCACTCCTGTGTGGAATTTACTGCATAAATAGTAAAAAATTAAATTGGAAGGAAGTAGGGACACCTCTAGCCCCATTTACACAGAGAATGTAACAGATCTCAGAGATTAAAAAACCTGATCTGTGCCACCAGACACCTCAATGGTGACGAAAAGACATTGGAGGCTCAGTTCTGCCCTGCTGGTTTTTATCCCCTGAAACAAGCCCTTAGGGAAAAAAATATGTTGCCAATTATGCTAAACAGTAGCATTCCTAGCCAAGGATTGTCACAGTGTAATTATGTTATCTGCTAAACCACAGGCAGTCAGGGCTGAGGAGGTTGTTCCCACCTAAAAATTAAAGGAATAGCTAGCCACAGTTCTGGATTAACTTGCTGGCTATCTTCAGCTGTATTCTTTCACCACGACGAACTCCCTTACTGAAGATTTTTTATTTTTAGTTTATCTCATCTATGTTTCTCACAACATTTTTCTGATGTGGTAATGCAAACCCCAAATGCTCTGTAGGCTGAGCAACTGAGAAAGATTTTTCTCTGCAAAATAAGGATAAGTTAAGGACAACTGGTTGAAAGATATGGAYGCAGCAATCCACAGCCTGACATTGATGATTTTTGCTCACTCATTTACTTGGTCTGCAGCTTTCATTTAGTCAGCTCTTGCATGCTGCATTTGTAGAGGGGCGAGGGAATGACAATAATTAACTATTGCACAAGACTATTTTCAGGCCTGATTAATGCTCACAGAAGACTTTGAAGAACTGTGTGACCTCTAGAGGTGCAGAGACATGAAACCACATAGATCATCTATAAGGTGATAAACTGTGGCCTTTATTCTTACGTGTTAACAGATCACACAAATGCTTCCTAACCTACTTCAGGTCAAAATCACTGGAAAAGCTTAAATCACCTTAAGCCATGGTTTAAGCTAGTCCTGCTTATTTTGCCTTGAAGCAGATTAGGAAATGGCTGCATGTTAGTGGGGCTGAGCTGAGGGGAAGTAACTTCGGTCTAAGGGAAGGTGAGCAACAATGGGGGGAAGCTATCAACACCTTCAGCCCTTGCAGCTGTGTCCAACCTAATAATCAGTCTATACATTGAATACAGAGTATAATACCATAATTTAATTTTATGTCCAGCTTCTCTTGCTAACTGGGGAAACATGCAAAGCCCCAAATCCCAGTTTAATGGGTTAAAAGGGGTTGAAAATAATGCTTTGCTTTCTGATGCTTTCCAATGGTCTAGCTCTATATTTTCAAGCTTTTTTTCTTTCAGGAATGACAGCTAGAAAGGTGTATTCTTTTTTCCTCTTTTTTAAAAAAAGACATGATCCTAGAGATGCAATACCGATATTAAATACTGAGACTTACAGTAGAAGTGTTATTATTAAACTTAAAAATAGATATTCACTTTGTCATGTTGAAGGCTCTTTTCCCTTCCACACAATTTGTTAACAAAATTATGTATTCCAAACTAAACTACAGAGTTTCCAGGTACAATTAAATGTTTCGGTAGCAAACTGTTTGTTATGTCTTGCTGGGTCTGACTGAAATATCCCCTCCTTCTCTTCTCCCCCTCCCCCCTGAGAAAAACTAGTAGTGATGGGGAAACTACAAGAGTGGGAGGAACAGTGTCAGAGGGAAGTTGAGAGCGGTGTTGCTCTAAGTGTCCAAGATATTTTTTCTTTTTCAGTTTCAAAGCTCTAAATTCCCCCAAATTTTTCCAATACCACCACTCTTCCTCCTTTCAGGATCATGTTCACTCTATAACACGACAGAGTAACATGATGGTATAGTCAAACAAGAGGGCTGAAAATGCTTTAAAGCCAAGCATCATGGTTATGTAGTTTCTGCAATGCTTTGTAGTTAATGTCTCCCTCTTTTCCTGCTGGCTCATGTTCTGCTACTCTCTATTGCTTTCTCTTCCAAGTAACATAAAGGTCATTTTTCATTTCTGCTTGGTGCTTGGCCAGCTCTTGACAACTTGGCTTTATCCAGTCTTCAAGTTGCCCATTTTACTGTTCACTCACTTGCACAGTCTTTCATGGCTCACCATCAGGCTTTATTCTTCCATCTCCTATTTCCATGTGTCAGAAGTGGCAACATTCAAATCAGAAACAACAATAGCACCTTCTTCCCAAGAACCAGAGTCTGATCTCTTCTTCTAAGAGTCTGATAAGCCTTCTAAAACTTTCCACTTTAAGTATTTTTTAAATGCTGTACAGGAACTATGCTGCAATTAGTGAAGTTCATTTAATTCAAGTATGGGTTTTTAATACTAATATTTTCCTTCTTTTTATGAATCATTTGAACAATTCATCAGAAAAGGAGAACCATGCCTAGTGGTATAACGCGTGGGGCAGGAAAACCACTACACCCCTCTTTGTATCAACATAAGAGAGGCCAGATTAGCAGTGTGCTAGAATACTATTTCACATTTTCAGAACAAGAATATTCTTAGTACCTGTGCCAAAACCAACACTTTCTTCCACTCAGAAATGTACCAAAACTATAAAACTCCAAGAAACAAACCAGTAATCTTCAGACACATTGAATGCATTTACAGGAAAGGAAATGAACAGCCAGTTTTGAATTATTACCAACGAAATAAATTATAACACATTATATATGTACATTTTAAACATGCCCAGTTTCTTGGCAATTAATTCTCTTTAACTTGTAAACACAGCTAGTACCTAGAAATCATTTCCCCACCAGCTTATAACAACTTTAAGTGGTTACGTGAGTCACAGATTTAGTGGGATATAGTCAAGTACTTTGTGTTTCACAAACATGTGACAAGTGTCATTTTATTTGTTGATTGATCCAGGATTTGGGGGGAAAAATAAAAAGCAAAAAAAAACCCCTCAGAAAAATTAGTTTTCAGCCTGGATTTTGCTCTATTGCTTGTAATGACATGAATGCTTCAGGTAAGTTGATCTCTGGGCRTTACAAGCAAGGAAAGCAACTGGGAGAAAAGTAACAAAACAGACACTGTCTCTTTCTATTCACAATCATACCACGAGTTATATTTTTAATGTGGCACACGGGCTGCCCATGATCCCTGGCAAAAATGATCTCCAGATGCTACTGGAGCTAACTACTCCTCCAGTCAGCTACTAGTTAATTCCTCTTGTTTGGCTCCCAGATATTAGAAGTCTCTATGCAGCTATTAGATAGTAAAGGCAGGAGACCTACAAGCCACATGAAAGTTAACTGGAGTTTCCTGGACAAATGTTGGTCAAAAATAAATAGCTGAGTTACCCATGGCCTCTCTCTCCCTATAGTATCTGCAAAACTTGATTTGGGGCACAGATGGGCATAACTTAAGCCGACAGCATTGCAACTCTTCCATGAACTGCTCTGCTTTTGGCATCTATGCAGTAACACATATTGATGAATCCCTGATCCTAATATGCACCAGTGTAGGCAACAGTTTGCTGAGGATGTGCACCAGTGACCTTGTTTGCAGAGCTGGTTTCCTGCTCCTTGTTTAATGAGAGCAATACCTGGTGCAACAGACAGCAAGTGGGCTGCACTGAGCTGAGCTGGAGTGGAAAGCCTGGCTCCAGTCTCTGTGGTTTCTTTTTTAACATGCTACCCACTCTAGCTGCCCTCTTATGACAGGCTGCCCTCCTGTGAAGTTTCCTGTGCATTCAGACCCAATTTCACTCATAAGTGCTTTTTTCTCTTAGCTCAGCTGGCTACCAAACAGAAGTTCAGATCCAAATTGTTTTCTATCATGTGACCCTGCTCTACAGAAGGGAAAGAGGAGAGCCCTTTCTTCTTCAGCAGAAGGGATCAAGCAAAATGACAATGAATTTTGTCATGCAACAGCAAAGTTCTAGATTGCAAACCCCAGAAATACTACCAGGGATGACAAACTCTGGGCAGGAGATCATTTGCTGATCTGAAGCTATGACCATTAATTAAAAGAATCTTAAGCCTGAAAATGACTCCCTGTGTGCCTCTCATAGGCCTTTTAAGCAGTGTTTTAAGCTGAAAATGTAAATGATATGATCACAGTAAAAACATCAGATTTCATGGTCTGTCACACATTCTAATTGTGCAAATTATTTATTTAGCTAAAAACAAAAAACAATAGAGATTTAAAGTATTCATCAAAAATACGCACAAACTATGAACTACATGATTCACTTGCACAAACTGTAAAAAGCCCAAGTCTTTTACTTATATCTAAGGCCTCTGCAGCATTCTTGGACCTTCACTGAGCAACACATTAAAACATTCAGATCTAGAAAATACAAAAAAAGAAAAAGCATTAAATACTGAAACAAGGATAATCCCACTACCTGATTAGGATTGGCTGAGAGTGCTGATAGTGTTTGGGCAGTTGGTCAGAGTGAAGACATCTCTCAGCACTAATAAAATTCACATTCTCAGGGGTGGGGAATGAAAGATGATCTTTGGGAACAGAATTGGTTTTCCTGACAGAGTTTCAAATGTTAGGACAGCTGTGTCACAATCTAATTCTGCTCAGCAAAACATCACTCAAATTCACATGTAACCAAAGCAGGAAACAGAAGAAAAAGGCAACACAATCTTTGCTGTTTACATTTTTTTCATATAAAACAATCATTTTCACAAAGGTACCATTGACACAGGATTTTGTCTTATACTCAGATTTGTCAAGTAACAAAGTGCCACAATTTTATGGTATTATATAGAAGAGTACTGTCTAGTATACAATTAGTCAATGCTTTATCAATACAAAATCATTATTTGTATACAACCTGATAGCATATCACTACCATACAATGACTGAGCCACCTAGATCCCCATTTCTCCCTAGCATTTTTTCCACTTAACACTGATCATCACAGCTGTTCTAAGCAGAGAGGAAACAAAGGTAAATAAGACTCATTTTTGACACAGACTTTATTTCCAAGTGCCCAAAAACCAAGTCAGGGACGGAAGTAAAATTCATTCCTGTGCAGCGACCTTGTATAATGCCTATGAGCAACTCAAATCTTAAATTTCCTAACGATGAGCCTCCACACGATGGACAGCAATAATTGCACTGTCTGCATAGACTGTTAGTTCAAAAAACTGTGTTGACTGCAAGTAGGTAAGGTTAGATAGATTCAGATGTCATAATATTAAAACCCAGCCCAAAACAAACAAAAAAACCCCAAACAGGACACTGTTCTCCATGTGATTCTGGTCAGAGAAAGTGAGAAGACAGAACAGGCCATCTTCACATCCTGTATCAACCTGAAGTTCACAGTGACCCTCCTATCTAGTTCTTACTCAAGCACCCCTATAAAACAATCTTACAGGAAGTTACACCTTCCATAGCCCAACTAGTTCGAGATTTGCCCGAAACTACACTGGACAATCTCTAGCCTAAGGGTTGTAGACTTCACCTAAGAAGGGATGTAAATGATCTGATTTGGTTCTTTTGTTTCAATATTGTTTGTCAGGAATAAAATAAAATGATTACAAACCATCAGAAATTAAGGTAGATAGACAGTGAGGGTATATTTTCTTTCTCTTTCTTCTTCAGTTTTGTTCATATTTTTAACATAAACGCCCTTCAGCAGCTTGAAACCAGATTTGACTGAAGGCTTCTCAGCAGCATTGGCAAAACCAAATTCTGTCGACTCAGGAGCAAAGACAAAACTGAACTGCCTCTTTCCCCTGCACACATCCACTCCCTGGCTGCTCTCAGCAGAGGCAGCAGCAACCAGCCCCACCCTGGGCATCTAGCATAGGCAAAGCCAACCGAAGGGCTGTCACTACATATTACTAAAGCCATTTTACCGTCACTGGCAAACTACCAACCCTGTTTTTGTCTATGCCTAGCACTGGCCCTGCCCAGACCTACTTGAATGGAAGTTCTCCTTCTACGTGACTCCAGTCAAAAAGAGCACAGGGTCAGGAATCCCATTCACACCAATTAGAGAAGGCAACTAATGCACGCTTCAGAACTTGCTTCTCCATATGGGCCACAGTGTCAGATGGTTTGGRCATTTCTACCCATCAGAAATATTTCTCTAACCACTGTGCTATAATTTAAATACAATAGGTAAAAAATAGGTTCTTGAAACAGGCTGTTGCTCAAGTATTTTTTTAAAAAATGTGTCAGAGACATCAAATCAAAGTGCACTTTTTTTTTAATCATCAACATATCCTAAAAGAACAAACTAAACTGAAAAATAAATTTCAAACCAACACTGATTCAGAAGTATTTTCTGGAATACATTAGCATTTCTTCATTTTTTAAATATAGAAAAGCATGGGCGTCCAAAATGAATAAAGGAAAACTTTAAGTAGGGGAAAACAAAGAAATATATAAATGTCCAAGTCTTTTCCACTTGTAGTAGGCAGCACTGTAATACGGGTCAAATACTGATGAGGACTCAGGAGATTTATGTTTTGGTCCCGATTGTGTCTTAGACCCACTGAGTAACCACAAGCAAGTCTTCTGCCTCCTCGTGCTCAGTTTTCCCATTTAAATAATGGGGATATTATAATAAGGGTTGCAAAGTGTTTGGACATCTATAATGAAAAACACCACATAAGAACAAGGCATTATTATCCCAGAGTAATAAAAAAAAGTTGAGGAAGAGGGCTTAGGAAGGAAGGACAACTGATCCAAGGGGTGGCTGGGCCACTGAGTGCAGCTCAGGAGTAAACTTGGTTGTCAGTGGGGCTCAGCACAGGGGGCTCAGGAGGAAATGAGATTTCCTGTGACCTTTTCATCTGAGGGAAGTATTGGGGAGGTCATCTGATAACACAACTCTACATCAACCGGGACAACTCACTGAACTTTGCAGCCCCGCCAGCGCTGACTTCCTAGAGCCCAGGTCTCATTCTAATTGTAGCAGATGAGGATGCTGATGATTAACACTGCAAGCAAGCAATTAGTGACTACCAAATAAAGGGCACAAAGGCATCTCAGTCAACATGCCTGAAATGAAAGGTCATATATACCACCAGGGGTAAGAAAGCAACAAAATAAGGAATATTCAGTCATCCTTGAAGCAACCTCAGAGCAAGAGGAGGCAAGACATTGAGCTGGGATCTACTGAACCTTAGCCCTTCATTTTTCATATTCATGTTCCCGTGTTCATATGTAGTTCCTTTGGCGTGGCTGGTCCTCCATGTCCTTACAAGATCTCTGCTCTCCACCATGCACCTTAGTGAAGGCTCAGATTGCAGCCTCCTCTGCAGCGATTTGTTCCTGCAGCTGAGTGTGGTCTGCATCAACTAATACTAACTGTTAGGGCATCCAGCGCAGTGGTTTTCTCTGAAAGATCACAGATTATATGGCAGCATCCATGAGCAACAAAACTTATAAACACTTTTTTTTTTTTTTAAGTATATATAATTTTTTTTTCCCTACAGTCTGTTATCTTCACAGGATCACACTTTGATCTCCACTGACAGCACAAATAAGAACAGTTTTGGGTGCAGAGACCTACATTTTCAGTATTTGCTCTTACTGTTGGAATTTCAGCTTGAGACACACAAGGACCAACATTTCAAAGTGTCTGAGCCTTGCAGTGCCTACTAGTTGCAGATGAATTTGCAGCTATCCATTCTGCCTGAAAATACGGGCTTTCTGTGCCTTTAAGTGGGCATCCAAAACACCCACTGAATTAGTCCAAATTTTGGGGCTGCCAGAATTTTAGCCCCATCTGACAACACTGGTAAGATGAGCAGTGGGTTTCCCATGCTCAAGACTGAAAGTGAAAAAGGGTTGGGCGTTAATTTAGCAGAAACTGAAAACAGAGTTCTCTCTACATTGTACTTATAACTCTTCCATAATTTTACAAAAGCATGAAGAGGAGGGAAAAAAAAAAAAGATTCCCAGTGCAGTGTTATGAGGGTTCAGCCTCAGAGCCATCAATCAATTTGAAACTGGCAAAAATAACTATATAGGAAGATTAAGCTGCCATTTGTACAAGGAATAAATATCTTAACGTTACTGGCTCTCTTCTGTGACTACAGAAAGCAGAAGTAAGCACAAGAAAAATTCATGTGTGCTTGAAGTGCAACATATAGCTGAAGCCAAAGAGACAGTGTTTCAGAGACGGTTCTATTTTTGTTTTTAAACCGAACATCATATAACGTCATTCCTCAGATGTCAAACATTGCAATTCAAAACAAAAGGGAAGCAGCAGCCTAGCAGCGCTATGAGCGTACAGTGGCGTGACTTTGCAGGCGTGGCTGGAAATCTCAGTCTAGTGAGAAAGGAAGCAAGCTGTGATCACATGAAAGTTTCCACTGATCCACATACCCAGATTACAAGTTCCATCCCAGTTAGAAGGGTCCGTTGCTAAAAACTACATGTTGTGAGGACTCAGGATTATGCTTGAATTTTACATGCAGCACCAAGTGAATTTACCTGTCCACCTCCAGCTCCCATGACCAAAATCACATTTTTACCCTTTAACTAATTCCATTCAGAATTACACCTTTCTGCAGCATTAAAGCCCTCTACAGACCTTCAGATTTCTTCTCAAGAGTCAGAACCCGACCTTTGTCCCACAGGCTCCTGACTGACTCCAGAACATGCTTCTGTCTTATCGCAGGCTCTAGAAACCTTCAACACGCTACATGTCCCTTAAGGCTCTGAGGCTACAAGTTCCGTCTCTTCTAGACAAGAGACTTGTACTGCTGTGTTAACCAAGACATGCCACCACACCCACATGACTAGTCAACATTTAAAACAAACCAGCGAAGTCCATATTGTACTATGTGGACTTACAGGCCTGGATAGCTGTAATCCATTTTGCAGAATATGTATATCAGGGTACATTATCAGAATTGATGATAAAAACCTTGTGTTGTAGTCATTTGTGACCTCATCATATCCAAGTCAGTGCAGATACCTTATCTCAAACTCCAGGCATCTATGCTGTAAATTATAGGGGGGGGTTGTCTGTTTGTTTTCAAAAACAGTAACAAAAAAGCTACACATACTTAAAAAAAAAAAAAAAAAAAAACAGACACACACACACACACACCATGGCAGTACAAAACATTCTCTCCCCTTACCAGAAAACATTCAGTACCTAAGACTGTAGCTGCTAATATTATAAAATCCTGAGCTGGGAATCAGGGGCATAGGTGCAAACTTGAAGCATGTGGCATGTCACTGTACAATATATGACAATCACATGCAAAAGGTTCTCCTGCTTCTCTGAAAAGCACACTGCGTTACCTGATACACACTGATCTATACATAAATCCCATTTGCTTAGTGATTCTGGTTCAACATCTAAAGACTACTGGATTATGTTTCATTTATCCCAGAAACTCATTCTCTCCATATGCAAGTAAAAAGGCAGCAGCTGAACAAAATGCTTGAGCTAAAATCTTCTGGCTTGCAATAAAGTACTTTCAGTGAGAGGTCTCCCACTCTAAATTTTCCTTTCCCTGTGGGCTCACTAAAGTCTGAATTTATGGATTGACAGTTCTTACCAGAAGGCTTGCTTTGGCTGTTTGTTTGTCTCTCTCGCTTGTGCGATCTCTCTCTCTAAAAAGTATAGTGGGCAGTTAACAGGAAAGAGCTCCAGGCTGGTAAAGCCCCTAAAGTGCAAATTTGGATGCTGGGAGGATAGTCTAGGGGAATACCACAACATGCCTATCCTGTTACATCCTTCTCAAGGCACCCTTTGCTGGCTATTGTCAGAGACAAGATATTGGGCTAAGCCAGCCTTCAGTTCGATCCAATTCAATACAGATATTGTTAAGGAGGGATTCCAGCACATTTCTTTTGGGGACACTAGGTCCCCAAAAAAGAAATGCAATTTTAATTATGGCAAGAACCTCTGTGTTAGGATTTGAGAGAAACCACTGAGACTGGAAAATTGGTTCTTCAAGACTAGCACTTAGGGTGCAAACCTGGGAGTCAACACACTTGAGGGCTTTTTCCAACTCTGCCAGGGACTTCCTTTGCGACTGTGGGCAAGCCATTTAGGACTAGGTATCAAATGGGATTTGACATTTCAACTCAGTTACCTCGGCTTCCCCCTCTTTAAGATGCACAGATAACTGGAATGACTGGCTAACGGATGTGTTGTGAGTAGCTCAGTGCAGCTGTAAGTGCTCCGAGATGCCCTGCTGCAAAGTGCAATAATGTCACAGTTCTTCCACTTTTGAAAGGAATAGAAGCTGGAGAAACAGAATCAGTTTTATTTTTTCCTCACTAAGAACTATCACTTGCAGGGGTTTGTCTGCACTTTCACATTCACCATGGACTGAGTCAGGGTATGAATTTAAGGCTACTGCTGAGCATCTCCAAGTCATATTCCACAGGACCAGTAGTTCTTGTTCAGAATAGCACTGTCAGTATGGCTCAGAAGGAGCCATCACTGAATAACACTACTGGAATAACTTCTCTTCGTAGACAAGTCCTGAAATTGCTGTACTAATGACCAATTATTAGTTTCCTTACTGACACCTAGCACAGCTGAAACAAACATCAGCTTTCCATTTCATTCCAAAATTAAAATAAGGTTGCCCAGTTAAGGCAGTTACAATTCCTCTGCACGGACACAGGAGAAGATGCTGTTTGCTTGTCAATTAACAGGAAGTCCCATAATGCCAAGAGATTAAAAAAAAGCAGTCTGAGAAACACGTTAACTTTTGACCTATGATAATCACTTCACTGAGTGCCAAGGTCAACAAACAACAGGAGCAGTGGATGTTGTCTACCTAGACTTCAGCAAGGCTTTTGACACTGTCTCCCATAGCATCCTCATAGACAAGCTCAGGAAGTGTGGGTTAGATGAGTGGACAGTGAGGTGGATTGAGAACTGGCTGAATGGCAGAGCTCAGAGAGTTGTGCTCAGTGGCACAGAGTCTAGTTGGAGGCCTGTAGCTAGCGGTGTCCCCCAGGGGTCAGTCCTGGGTCCAGTCTTGTTCAACTTCTTCATCAATGACCTGGATGAAGGCACAGAGTGCACCCTCAGCAAGTTTGCTGACGATACAAAACTGGGAGGAGTGGCTGATACACCAGAGGGCTGTGCTGCCATTCAGAGAGACTTGGACAGGCTGGAGAGGTGGGCAGAGAGGAACCTCATGAARTTCAACAAAGGGAAGTGCAGGGTCCTGCACCTGGRGAGGAATAACCCCATGCAGCAGTACAGGTTGGGGGTTGACCTGCTGGAAAGCAGCTCTGCTGAGAAGGACCTGGGAGTGCTGGTGGACACCAAGTTAAGCATGAGGCAGCAGTGTGCCCTTGTGGCCAAGAAGGCCAATGGTATCCTGGGGTGCATCAGGAAGAGTGTTGCCAGCAGGTCGAGGGAGGTGATTCTCCCCCTCTACTCAGCCCTGGTGAGGCCACATCTGGAGTACTGCGTCCAGTTCTGGGCTCCCCAGTACAAGAGGGATGTGGCACTACTGGAGCAAGTCCAGCGAAGGGCCACAAAGATGATTAGGGGACTGGAGCATCTCTCTTATGAGGAAAGGCTGAGAGAGCTTGGTCTGTTTAGCCTGGAGAAGAGAAGGCTGAGAGGAGATCTTATTAATGTGTACAAGTATCTGAAGGGAGGGTGTCAAGAGGATGGAGCCAGACTCTTTTCAGTGGTGCCCAGCGACAGGACGCGAGGCAACGGGCACAAACTGAAACACAGACGCTTCCATCTGAACATGAGGAAAAACTTTTTCACTGTGAGGGTGACAGAGCACTGGAACAGGTTGCCCCGAGAGGTGGTGGAGTCTCCTTCTCTGGAGATATTCAAAAYGCGCCTGGATGCAATCCTGTGCAATGTGCTCTAGGTGACCCTGCTTGAGCAGGGGGGTTGGACTAGATGATCTCCAGAGGTCCCTTCCAACCTCAGTGATTCTGTGATTCTGTGATCCTACTAGTACTGCTTTCATCTCATGGGGTGAGCTGAGTGGGAAATGGTTTTCCTATGCTGTCCATGCACATTTCCATCTCCTTGGAGTGCAGGGGAGGGGGACAGGACACTTCTGGTCTACAGTAAGAKGAAATCCAAACCTGACAATTTTTGCTCTGTTTCTGAAAATGTTTAAGATTAAAGAAACTCTCACCCATCTCGGAGTAAACAGGTTCTGGGATTACATTCCCAGCTCTCTGCAGATCAGAACACGGATCTGACCCCAGTCTAAGGTTGGGCCAGCTGAGTACCTGGACCATCAGGGCAAGAGGTTCTCTAGATCTTCCCTCTACAGCTTGCGCTTTGCCCTCCTCATGCTCCCTGCTGTGCTCCACTGACTCCATGCTGAACTAACAGACCTCTTCCTAGTAACACTAGTAAGTGCATTTTTACCAAAAGTTTTATTTTCAACAAACCATCACTATTCAGAAATGACAAAAACCCTTCATCACCTAACTAGGTCTGTTTTTAAGTGTTACCTTCCCATCATGCTTCCCCTTGAGGACTAGCCTGTTTCCCTGTACTGTGGCTGGTACCAAACCATCCAAAAACAAATGCAAAGCGAGGGATGGGGAGAAGAGTCTCTTTTCATGTCGTGACTCTATCTTTTGGTAAGCTGTTGATCAGAAAGCAGAAGTGGTATCTTTGCACATGATAGCCGATAACCCTGAAAAGTGCTGAACCTCAGCCACTGAAGGGCAGAGAGCACTTCTGTCAAGTGCTGCCAGGCCTGAGAAGATCACACAAGAGGAAGGAAGATTAGGAAGGACAGCATGCATTTGTCATTTTCCACATACCTATACTGTCTACACAGTCTTTCCAAGCCCCTCTTGCTATAAGTGGCCAATCTTCCTGTTTGTTCACTTTAGCAGAGCATGACAAATAACAAACAAGCTTTGGAAAATGCCCTCAAATACAACTAAAAAACAGGAACTGAGGAAGAGAAGACTGCAAAAGATTGCCTGTTAGGTGTTCACAGACAGCCAAGACCTGCTTTGCTGTCCACTAGTAGATCATCATTATGGGTAGTGCTTAAAGTCCTGACACTGATACTACTGTAACTCCGAACAAGTCCTGGGTAAGAGACAGAGTACAAGAATCAAATTAAGTAAGAACAGAAACAGAGCAGAGATTAACTAACTGAAGGGAAGACAGACACTGGAAACGTACAAGAGCAAAAAGACAGAAACAAAATACAATGAATGAGAAAAACCATAAATTGTCAGGCTGGCTGCAATCCAGCCAGTCCTCTAAATTCAAGATAAAGTTAGAATACGCCCCTAGGAAACATTCCCAAGTCAGAAGGACCAAAATGCAAGTATTTTACTCAATAGCACTTTGCTAACATAGGATCATAAGAAGTTAAGACATTCTTTGTATTAAGTTTGGTGTCCAAAAAATATTTAAACACCCTCCCACCCAATTCTGATGCCAAACTGTAGTGAGAAAGCATTGTTTAAAAAAGATGGGGGACTCCCGGAAGATGAGGTTTTGGAAGACATATGGGCATGCAAATCGGATTCTTCCTCTCTGTATAGGAACTGGTTGGGGTGCATATATATTCATTAAGTTGAGAAAGACTTTAAGTTTTATGTTTAGGCCTCAATCTAACAGTTAACCCAAGGGGAAAGTGCATCAGGACCTTGGTCTGTTTAAGTACTTCAGTATATATTTCCCTTTCCAAGGGTAAAAGCTTTCATTTAAAATAAATCTTAAAAAAATGCAGGACATTGGATTGCATCCATACCGAGTGTTATATTACATAGTATATTGTATTTATTTTAACACTCTGACTTTCAGGGAAAATCTTTTATTTTAGTTCTCTACATCAGAACAATTTCACCTTATTAGTCCAAAGGCCCCACTGTGATTTACTATTATTGCCCTCTTCTGTAACCATAAGCTAGACTCTGAGCTCTGCATGGCCACATGAGCTCACATTAGAGAATCAGAGAGCAGGATCAGGACCCTTAAACGCTAGCATATTTAGGGAAAAAAGATGGAAGTAACAGGAAAGTAACTTCTCACAGCTGCTTTCATTTGGCTGGCAAGGGATCTGAATGCACTATTGATTCCTCAGCACTAAAACAGATTTGTAGCCCCTGCATGTACAAGACAGGGATCTCCTCCAACTCTAATCTCTAGCAGCTGTCAAAGACTTAAATGGCTTGTAGTTGGCTGGCACATCAAAATCAATGAAGATATTAGGACTACTTGCCTAAGGGACAATCGGTCTACATCGAAACCAATGAAAGTCATCCCACTGCCCTAATCACAACTAGACTGGGCCTCCCAAACTACCTGCACAACAAGCTAGAGAAAATAAATGAATCTGTACCACCCATAGAAGTACCTGCCCCAGTGGTTTCTCATTGAGGATATACTCTCACAACATTTTCAGTGAGGCTGAAACTGCAGTGGGATTGCTGTTCTGTGAAGCCTTCCGAAAGCTGTATCAGTGTCTCATGACAAGCGTATTGTCCTGAGGATGACTAGGAATTGTTGTGCTTATCAGTTAAAACAGTGACAACTACAATTTATTTGCAACATCGAGGTAGCAGTACCATAACTTACATCTTCAGACAGCCGTCCCTTATTGCTCCTTAAGGAAAGGATTTTCAATTAAGGGAGAACAAGGGTGACTTTTTTCCTCTTTTAGTTAAAACTGTAAATCCAGCCCTATTACTGTCCATTAGCATTCTGTGGAGATAACACCGGCACCACAGCTATCCTCTTTCAAGGTAGGGTCCCCTCCCAACCAAAACACACTCAGAATACACTTTCACACTTAACATTTGGACACTTTTGTACAGGAAGTTTAAAGTTTTTGTTAAACTGTTACGTCTGTTTCCTTACATCTGTTTACTAATAGCTACCTTGAATTAATTATAATGTGTTGGCTGCTGGGTGAGAGCTTCAACGCAATGGCAAAGTTTATTAGAAATGACCAAATTTCTTTCATATAATGTTGGGCAGGAGAAGAAATGACCGAGTATTTTTGCTGGGGTGGTACAATTGGAAAGTTGTACCATTTATAACATAATGGAATTCTTCTGAAAATGGAGGTGTTACTACAAAAACTATTTCTCTGTATCCCCATGAATAACCTAAGGGCGGAAAAGTTTGTTGCACGGTCTCCCATCTGGCAAAACATTCCCACAACAATAGTAAGCAGCAAATTAAGAATAAAGTTCAGAGTATGAAGAGTTCAAGCCTACAACAGGACTTTTTTAAAGAACGCAAGAGAAATATGCTTTGAGGAAAAGAGGAAAAAAAAAAACAAAAAAACAAGAGCGCAGTGGCATTTTTCTAGGAAACTGCAGACCTCGCTGGAATTAATTTAGATCCTACATCCTATTATTGAGAGAAGAGACCCAATCTGTTTTTCAGCAACTAAAACACACTGAGTTATCCCAAAGTGCCTCTAACTCAAAACACCAAGTACTTCGCACTACCTTCAAAGAGTTAATTCGCAAACAACTAGAACTGCCGTATTAAAAGTTCCATTCACATGCTATTTATTTATTTTCAATAGTCTGCTTACACATAAAAATGTGCCGGAGCCAAAAGCAACCAGATGGGCGGGTTACTAGCCGCCCTGCCGGGCGAGGTGCCAGAGGCCCTTTCCTTCCTTCCTTCCTTCGCCTTACCCCCCCCCCTTCTCTCGCTCTTATTTATTTATGAAGGGGGAGAAGGAGCCCGCGGGCTCGGGGGGCGAGGAGGGCGGCGGGCGGGGAAGGGCGCCGCGCCGCCATCACACCCGTGCTCCCCCCCCGGGCGGCCGTCAGGGAGCGCCGCTAACGGCCGGCGCCCCTCGCCCGCCGAGCGGAGGGCGAGCAAGGAGAGAGCCGCCGTGCTGCCCCCCCGCGCTGCCCGGGCTGGGGAGCGCAACGGCGACGGCTGCTCCGCCACCCGCCTAACT
>NW_020450909.1:230983-292454 GCF_003343035.1 Apteryx rowi | reverse complement strand
TGCGTCCCGCCGCGGCGGGGGCCGCTGCTGGCAGCCCGCCGGCCGCCTCCCCCAGCGCGGCGGCTCCGGGACGGGGGAGCACTCGGCCCCGTGCCCGCGGCTCTTATCCGCGCCGGCCCTCGCGCTGCAGGTGGGCAGGGTCACGGGGAGGCTTGTAAAAGCCCTTTCTTTTCTCTCCCTCTCTCTCTTTTCTTAACTTAATTATACGGACACTGGGAAAAACAGCACTTAATTAGGAAGCCTTCTCGGACTTCTAAAATCCTCAAATCCATGCCTAGATCCTGCCCCTCGGCTCTCTGAGACCCAAAAAGTTGGTCGAGACGTAAAAAGTTTTAATTTCCACCTCACCCCTCTTTGAAGCTACAAGGAAAAACATGTAACAGCTGCAGGGGATGGTCCCATCACCCTCCTTAGGGGAGGTTTACGGCTGGGAGCAGTTTTCAAGACTTTGCTACCCGCACAGGTGGAAAGGGAATGCCTGGACAGAGCAGCTCACGGCGTCGTGGCCAGTCAAAGTGCCTGACCCTTGCCTCTCTCACAAGTGCATAATCAAGAAATAGAATCATTTTTAATTTCAAAAGAAAGAAGAAGAACTGGTTCATAGTCTAAGCAGCTAGCAACCAGAAGACACTTCACTGTAACAAGTGACAAAAAGGGACATAATTTTTATCAACTGGATAATAAATAAACAGGGGGAGAGGGGGAGAGATCTTGCCTGGGACAAGGGCAAAAGGAAAAAAAGCCATTTTGTATGTAATGTATARTAGTAATCTAAGCAGTGGCGACTCTGTACTAGAATAAACAGTAAGTGTTCACAATGTGGCAAAAAACCCCACTCAAATGCCTAATACTTATTACTGGTCAATATCTCAAAACAAGCAGATAGGGACATTATGTATCACATGAGGATACTCAAGGCTCTTCTAGCCCATGACACGTTAAAGAACATTTATCAGTGAGACGTACTGTGAAATGAGCAAGTTCACGAGTGACCTGGAAATCCTAGAAAGGTTGGCTAAGGAGATTTCCAGCCTGCTGCTGTTAATATGTGTTGGCGTTGTGATGAAAGAATACAAGAATACGACTAATACTAGCCATCGCATTTTTACAGAAACTAGGTCTCGGTAAAATAATCTTTTATTTCATTGTTTGATGTGATTGCAAATTAAATTGCCAAGAGTACTGGCCCGACTGTAATAGACTTCTGCTAGGTATTTTGTATAGGGAGAAATAAAAAAGTGAGGACAACACAAAATTAACAAAGCATAAACAGATGAAAAACTAGCTAAATGAAATGACGAGTAATTATCTGTGGAGCACTATCATTTAAAGAGGATGTTTCTGTTGGGGAGCTGCAGGGATGCTCTTCAGTGTTTTCATCAACAATCTAGAGAAATATTGTTTCAAACAGCTACAAAAGACTGAATAAATCACTACTGGCAACATTTTTTAGATGGAGTAAATATTAGCAGAGGACAAGGCAGTCACAGAGTTATCTGGATTATTTAATAAACTCAGTTTATTCAAAATAGAAGTTTTAATAGGGCCAAAGCAGAAAAAAAGCCAGACTTGTAGGACTGAGCAACACAACCTACTGGATCAAGAAACATATCTTAGAAAGCTGCTGCATGTAGGGCTCAAAGSAGTCAAGTACTTCAACATGAGCTCTTAGTGAGCTAATGCTGATACAAAAGAAGGTTAATATTCTCATACAGATATGCAAATAGGAAAACAGTAAGTAAAATCACAATTACATCATTGCGCACTTTATCAGACAAAAAGAGCTATAGCATGTCCAGAGTTACTGTCTGCCCATTTAAAACATGCTGAAAGATCAGAGACAGTTCAAAGGAGATCCACAAAATGACATGAAAAGTGCAGAAAGTGCTCTCCACAAAGGCTTGAAAAAGTTTTGCGTGGATGTGCTAAGGGAAAGACTGACACGCATTCCACTTTAATGTAAAAGACGTTCCCTTGCAAGGAGAGAAAAGCAAGTATTAAAGCACTCTTGAAAATTCAGACAATCGAGGGAAGCAGGAGACTCTTTTCTTGATGCCTTTGGATCCAGACCCTGTACAAAGCACTGAGCTGGAGACARGTGACTGGGCCAGGGCTGGGGACGTCGGATGGCATTAAGCAGCATGAGTTACATAAAAACGTTAGACTAGATGGTCTAATGGTCCCTTCTTACACGCAGGGAAAACTTTTGGAAGGGTGGCTTCTTAAACAATCAACTCATATCTCTTATTTCGCAGAGGAGTTGTTTACAATCATTTGCCATCTTTATTTCTCTTACCTTGAAAAATAAGTTTTAAAGGGTTTATTTTGACAAACTTGAGTTACTTCTTTGGAGTTACTTGTAAACAGGAACATAAAAGTGTTGCTGTCTGCCTTTGGTGAATCTAATTAACTTTATCAAAGGAATTTGTGTTCCCCTCCTATTTAAAAGCCCAGTTTACAATGCAAAAGTATTTATCATCTGTCTGAAATGATTCCTGTGAAGGTGATAACCTCCTCAGGGACTATTCATAAGCTCATAAAATYGGCATAGTTGTCACATCCTCCAGTGCAGATGAATTAGCTGTCTGTTAATTTCTAATAAAAACATATTTTTATAGGATATAGATTTTATTTTTTTTAGGATTTAGCTGGCTTTTCTAAGGGTTGCTTTGCTGTATATTCCATTTTGCCTTTAAACAACAAGTAGGATGAGACACAAATGGACTGTCCAACAATTTGTAGTTATTATAGTCTTCTGGAGTTTCTTGAAATCCAGAAATACAAGCAAAGATAAAGGGGCCTGTGAAGGTAAAAGTGAGAACTTCAGGTTTAAAATTTCAGTGATAATTTTAGCCAGGGCTAATCTTGTTCTGAAGGAAATGCTGCAATGAGATGTTAAAACATCCATATGTATTCCAGTTAGATGGGGAAGCTGAGGTTCAGCTGATGGGTAGAGCAGGTGCCAGGAAGTCATGCCAGACTGTTCAGACACAATATTAGCATGAGTAGGGTTACTGGACCCAGTGGCCTAGTTCGATTTCAGTGTTGGTAGTGATATTGTGGTTATCTGATTGCCTCATGCTACATGTACAATTCTTCCCTTTTTGTCTCAAGTCATTGTGTTGGGTACTGTAGKGAAATACTGCTAAACAGACACTGTTCTCTCTCGAGAGTGGAAATCTTCCACTGAAAGAGGAAGAACAGAAGTGTCTGTAAAATGAGAATATGGCACTTGTATGAATGGCTAGTATGAGATCCATTCACTGAAGATGACGTAAAATTTCAAAATTGTTCCCAAGGGAGAATGAAATAATACACAGTTTTCAATCTATCTCACACATCAAAGAGCAAATTCCATCCAGTCAATAAAATTTCAAAGACAGCTGTGTTTCAGTGTGCTTACTGTCCTGGGACAACTCATGGCAATACATGAACTACAATATGTAGGATGCTGTTGCTCAGCCTTCTGAGCTCTGTAGGATCACAGAAAGTAAAATTTTATTACTCTTCTTTCAATCTCCAATATTAATTTATGGCACTAAACATAACAGAAGTTATAAGGAGAAGCCATCATGCTTAATCCCAGGATTCATAATGCAGGACTGGCAAATGTGTTGAACCTTATAACAGGGAAAAAAAAAATACCTAGGAGCTTATCAAGATAAACCAAGAAGACAGCCTTGAGTCCAGAATGGAAATTATCCAGATGGATAATTTATTGTGTGCTCTTTCCACCCTTCCACACCCCATGCAGAACTTGTGTCAATTTGCAGAGATGTTAGAAGATACACTAACACTGTGTCTTACAGGCTTCAGAGCCATACAATTAAATGAACAAAGCAAAGGTTATGACATGAGCAAACAGGGGCAAGAGGTTAAGTAATTTTTTAGACATGCTTCACTCTAAGCATTATAGCAATGGCACTGTATTTGTACCTGCTTATAGAGAACTTGCAGTTACAAAAGGGAAGAGTATAGAGAGGGCACCAGAAAATCAGTTTGTTTGTTCAAGACTAGAACATTAACTGCTGTTGAGCAAAGAGCTAATTCTGTTTTCTGGAAAAATGAATGCAGTTCTTAAACAGACACTGTCAAAATAAAATCGCAGGCTGTATTAATTAATTACACTGGAGTTGTATTGGGAATTAGAGCCATTTTCTTTTAATAACTGGGGACTTTCATAATAACCCTAGACTGTTTCTTTAATTCTCTCATTTGCAAATATTTTGAAATATTTTTGTCATATGTGTCCTTTTACTTTTTTTTTATTGGCTTAGGAATTTCACTCAATGTTCTTGTCAGTGTCATCTTCCATTTCCTATGCACAAATATAGCACAAAAGAGCATTTGAAATCTCTTTTAAAAAAGAGGCTGCAGTCTTTGTGAGTGAACATCACAAATCTGTTGCCCACCCCAAAACCACCATGCATGCTTTCTATATAGTAGGATGACAGGCATCTAAAGAGAATAACTAACTGAGAGGCACTTCTGTAATTCAGTCTTTCAATTTGGAAGCTAGGCATTCAGATCCTTAAACCAGAGCAATTAATATGCAAATGAGGGCTATTTTGATTAAAACAAATAGCAGACATTCCTTGGATGAGACTTGCTTATTCAGAAGTAAGACTGCACTAGGATACAAGTAGTTTGCCCCTTACCTATGAAAGGTCTGAGGGGCTGAGAGCAGCTTAGAATCAAGGTGGTCTCGACTCCTGTTTCAATGTATTCTTATTTAGTCCTTACTACCTCTAAGCCATAATATGCAGGAAACAAGTAAAGCTGGGCAAATTCACTCATGGCAATTTGGCACACTACGTCTATCTTTCTGCTCACAAATTATCTTCAAATAGGGCTATGCATTTACAAATTTGTTTGCTATTCTAAATTATTCACCAAACAGTTTGTAAGCAAATTTCAAATGCTGGAAAGCACATAAACAATTCATTGTAACAGCAGCTCAATAATTTATTATTCAGGCTGTGTGAAAGGTACCCTCTGCTATGTGGCTCTGTTTACGCTCTCTGACTGGATGGTGCTACCAGTACCTAAAGGGAGCTTGCACAACAGCTGCATCTCTATGACTTACGTGGTTGCTAAGGTATGCCTGTAGACCTATCCATGTGATTGTAACATCTGATTGGTAACTTTTGTTGTACCCTCTAGCTTACCCTCAACTCTTGACTGTATTAAGTAACTCTTTACTTCACAAGTTGGTGCAGGGAAGACTTCTACAGAATTTAAACATTGCAAGCCTGTTGAAAAATCCCTATTTTTATTTTAATAACAGTTTGCAGTTGCTTTTGGTACTGCACCCACTGAGCTTTTAAAATAATTTACATAACGTGTGTGGTTGAATGCCAGAAAATAGAAAAAGAATGGTCCCAACACAAACATTTCTGGAGTCATGGAGAGCAGTTCTACTCATCTGCTGCACATGCAGTACTCCTCAGCTTCAGAAACTGCCCTACTCTCCCACTGTGTTTTTTTCTAATATTTCAATTTCTACATGTTTTTTCCCAGCCCCAGTTGCACTGCACAATATTTTTTGAAAGTGTTTTCATTCCATAAAGTTCCTTAAAGGCAAATTCTAAAACTTTATATCCCTCTGAGCTCTTTGACATTTTTCCATTCCACATTTGTTGCTAATGTTTATTTTTCTTGCAAGTATCTGGAGCCAGTTGCTCTGTTTTGCTTCAGCAAACCTGGCCTACACAGGAACCTTCCTGCACTCACAGACCCAGAGTATTTAAATAATTATCTGGGGTATTATTACTTTTATATCTACTGTTTTAAGAATTAATGGCTGCCCAAAGACTTATGACATAAGTAGCGGAAGTGAGTAATCCAGGTTTTGGAGAATTTCTTTGCATGATTGTGCAAGATTATGAAAGGTGAGCAAAAGAAAGATTCAGACCCTGGTTAATCAGATCCTTCTAACACTAACAGCAGGCTTTTTTCAGCAGGTTCTGCGTTCACTGCAAAGCAATATACCAGAGGAAATGTGGTGCTTGTTTTCATCCTTTAACAAGTGCTAAGCACTGTGCAGTTAATGCTGAAAAAAAGCTACCTTCTGTCTTTGTTTAAAGCACAAAGGGGAGCTGACATACTGGATCAGATTGTGTCCCTAACGCTATACCAGATAATCCTGAAAAAAGCTGAAGAACCCCACAGGATATGGTATGATATGTTATCCAAAATCTATTAGGCATCAACATAGTATTTAATAAATTAAATGCTACAGTTTGGATTTTAATTTTAAATTTTCAAAAACATTTTTACATTTTTAAGAACTCCAGATATTCCTGTTATTCATATGTTTGTTCAGTTTCTTTGTGCATTTTACTAACTCCTTGAACCCAATAACTGCCTGTTGCATTGAGTTTCACAGTGCAGTGACAGCGCTATGATAGTACAAGACAGCATTTCCTTTCCAAACAGAAAATGACAGAAATATTCTGATCAAGTGTGTATTTATCACCAGATATCAGTTTTGTCCATGGTTCCAGATTTATGATGAAAGACAAAAAGGACTACATTAAAAATTATAAATAGCATTCTGCCTGTCCTAGTTCAAGCCACTGGGGAAGAAGAAAGCGATGGTGAAAAAATGACATACTGGATTGTAGAATTCCTCAAGAGTCGGGTTTCTGCCAGGTTTTCAGAGATTTTAGTCACCGCAACTTCGTATCAGTAGTTACAGTAAATAGAGTGGACAGGCCCCTCTACAGATATAAATTGGCATATTCCCAGCTGAGAAAATGAAGTAATGCAGCTTAGAGCATCTATTCTTCCTATGGGACACCACTCTGCACCACTTTCTATAAGAAATAACAAAACAAGCACTTTCCCCTGCCTCTATTTCTTCTCTCAAGGCCTGTTACACTTTTCATTATATTCGCCATACAAGCACTCACAGTAATGGGGCACCCTAATTCATCACTTCAAGAAATGGCTCCTACCAGTTGCATAGATTTCCCTTTAACATTTTTTTTCTCTCTCCTGTCTGCTTAAGAGTATCTTCATTATACCTGCTGGCTGTGGGCTGCTACAGCTCAGTGTAATGATTCTGGAGAACTTCCGCGCTCTCCAGCCTGTCTAGCAGTGGATTTCTCACTTCGGAGAAATCAGCCATGATATTAGTCCAGCTGCACTAACCATTTTCCTTAAGAAAAAGGAAGRAACCTTTTAAGAAAAAGGTTTTCTGTTCTTCAGGGCATGTGTGGCAGTTGCTGGCTGCAGCTTTCCCTCTATGGCTCCAAGCTTCTTAATGAATCACTGCTTTTTGGCACCAAAGCAAAATAAACACATCATTTTGGGTGTCTGTGCCAAACATACATACACTTAGAGCAGGTTCTGAATGATAAAAAGCAAAATGTTTAATGAAATGTTAAGGTTGCTTAGTTAAAATTTGCAAAATAGCCAGAAAATGCAAATCTGAAGGTCACAATAGTACCATTAGCCCAATCATTGTGCACATCTTGTCTATTTTATGGAACATGTTAAGGGACTTATAATACTGTATCAGCTACAGCTCTTATCAGGAAAAACATTAATAGAAAGCAGTGTAAGAGTGCAATACCACTAATAGACATGACTGTCAGATGCTTAGACTTGTCTCTCCTCTTCTGTTTATTAACTGTTTTGACGTAACTATACATAGCACAGATTTTTACGCAGATGTTTCCTAGACTATGTAAAGGGGGAAGAAGACACCAACAAAAAAACTGGCAGACACACTGAATGGAGTTTCCCAGTTGCTTGAGCCAGTCCTGTGTACGTACCTTGACATGTACTTTGGCCTTAATTCAAAGTGTTTGAGCCTGTCCATGATTTCAACACATCCATTTCCTCATAGTGACTTCAGTGATAATTAAGAAAAAGTTTATCTTTAGAAAAGCTGAAAATGTTGGCTGAGCTGTTCCTCTAGTTCCTCTCCATTTGATGAAATTTCATTCGATGGAATTTTAGCATGATTTTAAGTGTATTGATGGACCATAATTAGCTGTGACAGTCACAAGATCACAGAGGACCAGCACTTTCTTCTTTAAATGGGCATCTGTAAAGGCACTACCTTACACAATATCTTGAATGCTGGCTAAGTTTGAAACCTGGACTTGGGCCTGAATAAATGCCAAAAATCAGAATCATCTCTGCCTTTGCTAAATCAAAGCCATTCTCTATGATGCCAGTTTACTACAGGAATCTCTAGACCAAAATACAAATTTCAGCTTTCAGCTTCATTTCCCACCCTTGTTTCTACTATTATGAAAATAGGAATTTTCTTTTTTTCTCCTACTGGGAAAATGCACTTTTTCCACTCTCCCATGGCTCAAAAATGTCTTAAAGATCCTACCTCCAAGTTTAAGATAATGAGAAAAAGAGTTCACCTTTTGGCAAAGCTACAGAATGGAAATTTTCAGCTCAAGAGAGGATTTTCAAAAAAAATATAAGAAGCACGTGAAAACACACAGTTATAATGGAAACTATTTTCATAACCATCACTAAAGTAAGCACTCTGCTGTCCCAGAGACACATGGTACTGATGTAAACATTGACTTGATGCCAAAATCCCCAGCATGTTAGTGGAATCCAGAAGCACTACAATATTAAATACACCTCAAAATATATGTCAGAGATGAGAACTAGACATCTCCCTMTGTCTGCTCCACTTACTCTGCACAGTATGACACTATACACTTAATTTATTAGTGTCTGCATAGTAACAGAATAACAGGCCAGTGATTGAGGTGATCTCCTTTCCTTGGGTTTGGTTCTTTCCCACACTACACACTCCCTGAATGGTCTTCTGCTAGTCTTGATTTATTATTCCCATTTTGCAACTATTGAACCAATATCCATTTTCCATCTGCAGCACTTATATAAGCGTATTTTGTTACAGTGTTTGAGCACCCCTCACTGGTCCTAGAGAAGTATTATCCTCAAGGTAAGATTTCCACACTTCATCTGGAGTGTTTGGGGGCACGGCGAGTGGGAAACAGGGAAACTGCTGCTAGTTTATATCACGAAGAGATAGATCTGCTCTACCAACAAAGACCAGGCCACCCAGAAAATATCCTGAAAAAAAAAATCCTAAATCCCTGATACTTCTCAGGGGTGTCTGGCTGGCTACAAAAGAAGGGAGGGCTTCCTGCTCCACTGCACACTCCTTGTTGGCAGACTCTTTCTGCTCTTTTCTTATTCCAGCTGTTTCAAGACAGTTGGCCTGGCCCTGGGCAGGTCTCTCCTGTGGCTATCATGGAAAACTCTCTTTTTGCACCTCCCTATTCAGTTACAGCTGTGGTACTTGGCTTGCATCTTTGCTGATTTATTAGAAAGACTTGCAACTAGCAGAAGTATTCAAAACGGGGGTGTAAAATGAATCTTCTGCTTTCCTGCAGCCTGATTTTTCTGTGGATTTGTCTCTCTTACACAGTGTTCCTGAGCAATAAAATGGAAACACTGAATGAAAATTTCCCCCGAATCGGTGCTCGCTGCCACTTGAATTCTCTGGAGGCTTAACAGGGAAGTGACTTCTCCTCCCTGCTGGCTCTGTCAAGGTCTTTCTCTTGTATCTGGCTGCAGACTTACATGAACACTCCCAGAGAACTAATTCAGATTAATTCTCCTCTGCTAGATTTGCTGAAAATTCACCACAGTGCCCAAGAGCTATTATTAGAGGCCGGCATACGCACATAGTGCAGTATCGTACAAGCATGTTTCCCTAGGGAAAACAGGCTAAAACCTAGGGCTGATGTCTTCCAGGTGCGTGCATGTGGCTGCACCTGCTGGCCCTGGCAAGGACCTGGGCTGGTTAGGGCAGAGCTGCGTCCTGCACGCGGGCCCTCACAGCAGGAACATCATGGCCATCTGTGTTTACCATTCTCCACCGTGGCTGAGCTCATTATTTACGCAGAGAGGCTGTGTTCAGGCTCGCTCAGCTCATGTTTCACACAGACGGTTTCTCCAGCAAGAGCGGTTGCATCTGAATTACGCAGTTGCAGATCCGGGTCTGCGACTCCTCGGACCATGAGGGATTTGTAGTGCTCTACACGACGCGCAGCCAGGAGCGACGGCACTGTCTGCAGTGCCAGCTGCTCCCCAGCTCTCTGTGGTGGATGGGCAGCAACCACCACACAAAGTCACCAGGGAAATGAGGAGGGTGGAAAGACAAGAGAAAACTTCAGCACTTAGGTCTCTTTGCAACGGGTCAAGCAGCTTTCTCCTCAAAAAAGGACATTTGGAAATAAAGTTCTTGCCTCTACTTCTGACAAAATTCCCTCCTGGCAAAGTTCATACATGAATTTATTTCTGAAGGCTGCTGCAGATGCAGTATGGCAGGGTCCAGCCTTGCTGTCTACCTCTGCAGCACTTAACCAAGCTGCGGCTGTTTGCAAGGACCAATGGTTCAAATTGACTGTGGAGTCTGAAAGCCAAGTAAGTAGCAGTGATGGGCAAACAAAGAGCTGACAAAGCAAGCAAGCTGCCAGGAAAGGAAAACAAAACAAGAGGTTAAAATCTTCACAGTCACAAATGCATTCAGCGAATATTGACTTTGGTCATTGGGCCCTGTGCGTTAGATGTAATGTTGAAAAGGTGTAACTGGTTTAAGGATATAAGCAGATCAAATTTCCTCCTTATATACACACCAATTATCTCAATCCCTCTCTAACAATTGTTTGGGGGTTTTGTTTTGAATCTTTTCGTCTTCAAAATCAGTCACTGTCTTTCAGGATTTTTGATAGCAACGGTTCTCCTTATTGGACGTATTTTTATCCCTAGTGAGTTTACTATACTATCCTTTTCTAAAGCCATTCCTCACGTTGGGAAATCTATCATTCCTATTTAACGTTCGTATTACTGAATCTCTGAATTAATGTGGATTGGGAGGGTATATAGGTTCAGGTTTTGTACCCTTTCACATGTGATGTAGGGGAATTCTGATCTAGAAACCTGCTAATATGTCCTTGAGAAGGGCTTCTTAATGAGTCAGAAAGTCTGGCCAGATTTGCCAAGAGCTCCTTTCACATACATGACATTTGGTCTGTACATGGTAATTGTTTAAATCAAGTGTAAATTTGAGGGTCTGATTTTGCCATTTTAAGTTGTCCTGCATCATTCATTTGTGTGCTGTTGGCTAGGGGAACCCACATGCTTTAATCATACTCATCCAGGGGCCTTTTGTGCTGAACTAGACCATATTTAGCTCAGGTTCATTCAGTTACAAAACCCACACATAAGGAAGATAAAAAAAAATAATATGAATTAATGCAGGAATGCTGTATGGTTCTTGTTGTGAAAAGCACCTTCATCAAGACTAAACATCAATATTCAATTTTTTTCTAACTGCCTGTTTAATACAGCAGATCACACCCCATTTAGTCAGTAAAAATGAGCAAATTTCATTATATTAAACTTCAGGTGCATTAGAATCAGATGTGTCGCAAGGAGAAAAATGCAGAAACTTTTAGAGTTAATGTACATGTAATATTATTGTTCTCAGCTACAATCCAATTAAGTAGGACTGACGAAGCATTCACAAAAATGCCCGGAGAGGTAACTTGTAGGTATGGAAAATCTATTGTCAAAAAACAGTACTTCAGATATTTTCATGGTTCTGTGGCTCTCTGAACTACATTCCTGTACAGAAGCCGCAAAGCTGATGTGGGAGACCCAGTAATAAGATCTTTACTGTTATGTTACTTACTGGGAGAAAAGTGACTTAATTTTACTCTGTTTATTGTAAGTATTTGCATATGGAAAAAAATAACAAGACTCATTCCCAAAGGAAGAAAATAAACATTCTCAAAAACATGACCTGCCCGAGGAGCCCTCACTGCATCCTCCACAGTCCCTGGCATCATCAGGACCCAGGCTGTGATGCTGAAGTCCCTCCATAATCCCACGTAGGTGCAAGGAGCAGCACGGGGTCGGCTGTGTGGCCAGTTCACTGGACTCCCTGGCTGCAATACAGATCCCTTCTCTTGTGGGCTGGGATCGACAAAATCCAGTCTGGCACTGTCCCCCAGCCTTTTCTATAAGGTAACATTGAGAACTATGCTATACAGTATAGGGTTTTCCTATTACTGGGATACTGAGATGCTGAATCTTTATGACGTTAGAAAGAAAAAAACCCAAACCCTAAATAAAACACCCAAACCCACTCCATTTCTCTTTAAAACAGTTACTCTTTCCAGAAAAGCAGGGGAAGTTCCTTGCATTTGTTAGCTATGTACCACAGTAAACAGTTGTTTTATACCACAATAGTATATAAAAGTCTACATAAAGTCTAGCCACTAATCATGTGATGCACCAGGGAGGGGGGTTCCCAAGCACTCTCAAGCACATACTCACTTAAACTCCTAAAATACAATGCAAGATGTCAGAGTCTTCATTTTCTCATGAACTGTACAGTAAATATGGAACTTGACCTTGATTCACACATGGTGATAAAACCCAGTGCCTGTAAATTTATGAATGTAGCTGACAGTCATTAAGTACATTACGCGGAGGTCAGGTTGACAGTCCCTTCTTTGTTTATTCCTCTTATTTAATGATCTATGGCTGGAGACATGCAAAATGTTTCAGAATGTTTTACAACTTATTTATGAGGCTGAAAAATGTGTACTGTGTTTTCCATCCCCATTATCCTGACATACTGAAAATAAATAAGAGTGCAGTATGCAGTATTAGCATTTAAGGAAAGCACAGAAAGGATTTTTTTTTTTTAATGGGTAGAGAGTAAATACTTGTCCCTTTCTAAAGCAGCCCTTAAGAAAGCCATCCTTTTGGTTAAGTGACAAAACAGGGCCACATTCAGCCCTTAAAATGATACTTGACCACCTTCATTTCATGGAGCTGAATTCCGCAAAAGCCAAATGTCCCAGCATGGAATAWTACATCTGGATCCAGGCAGGCTTCCACTCAGTTCCAGTCAAAGCATGTTTATAATCGCATTACACTGTCTGGGGTCAGATCTCCACAGCTCTGTCAGGTACAGAGACCTACCTTTGCTCAGCACTTTACTTACAAGGTAGGTCCTGTCTATACACAAGGGCTGGATGAGTTTAGGTACAATTGTTTATTAAGCAGATGTATTTAGACTTATGTACATCCATGTATAGGTATGCTAAACTGATACAAGCCAGTTGAACTCTGACTTACGTAAAGAGGTGCAAGCATTTGTGCAGCCAGCGCTACCAAAAAATTTCTGGGTACGCAGCTGGTCCTGTTAAAACATACTATTAATCCTACAGAATTTTTAGAAGTCTGAGCTTTACAGGAGTTCCAGCAGACGGACTTGGTGAAGTTCAAATCTATGCAATGAAAAAGGTATAGAAAGGAAAACATATCAGAGAATTCCAGTTACCAGGCTAACAGAAAATTAAATATCCAAATGTTAAGTTATTCTGATATTAAACTACTAGGTGAAAAAATAATGAAGCAGGCAGCTTATATGAATGTGGCATTTGCTCATCATATAGTAAATATCATGTGATTTTTAAAATAGTTTTTCTCCATCAAGTTAACTAAGCTAATATAAGACACCTGGATCCAGAATTCATATAAAAGACTTTTTGTTTGTATAAGTTCTCTAGTAACATTGGTTAACTAATGGACTGTAACACCTTATTAAGAAAAATCCATACCCTTTATGAAGTTATTTTAGGCTTGTCTGTCTGTTAATTTTTACACTGAACATCCTTTGTCTGGCTGCAAGGGCTTTTCTGACTGCAAACCCTTCAAAGTGCCGTGATATTTGGTACCTCCCAGGTTAATGCTTACTAAAAGCTACATAAGTCTATAGGACAAAAGAAAACCCACAGTGTGAGGATTGTATGTGACCCTCTCTGTGTACAGAACATTTAAATGTGTATGTCATTATTCTATTTTTAATTGCCTGTTACAGAATTACAAAAATGAAAGCTGAACTTTGGTATACTGCCAGTAGAGGCGCATAACATGCCTAATCCAAGATATTTTTGACTTCAGATCTTATTTTTCTGAGATGCTGATAGCCATTAAAAATATAGCTGAAGCAGGCTAAATTAGTCTTTGGTGCTATTCCATTTAAGTCACATTGATGTATTTCAATGATGTCAGTTTTATACCTAATATATTACAAATGTGCTGGTGCAGTAAATAACTAATACTTCAGAACATGAGCAGTGAGGTAGCCACGTACAAGCTCTAGGTCTCACTATTTTCCCTGGTGAGACATTTCTTCAGCGTTTACATCAGCTCACACACCCTTGGATACCTCTAGCTCTCAGGTGTCCTTGGTGAGCTGCAGGTGACACAYGCCTGCTCTGGGTTACAACACTGACCTTGAATGCTCACACCTTCCTTTCCTTGCAGCTCCACCTATTCCTGTCAGCCAAAAATAGCCAACTGGATTCCACCGTATAGGACATTTTCTAGATAGACATACTACTATCAGAAACATTCTGTCAAATCTTCTCCACCCAGAAAGGCAGGCTCAAGTGTTCTGTGGCTATAATTTTTAGATTTTTTAAATACTGTGTTCCTAAACAATGCTGTTGAGAAACTACATATACCCTGTATGGATGCAGCATATACACAAAAAATCCTATCCCTCACTTATAACCTAGCCTTTATGAAAGCTCTACTACCAGTGTTAGACTATGTCCTTGTAGAGGAGAATTTAATGTATATAATTGCCAAATACTAAAGCAGAATAGATGAAAGAAAATAAAGTATCATGGGTTCTTAGGCATAAAATCTATTTTCTCCAGGAACTTTTCAAGCTTTGAGAGTCACAGCAAACTTATACAGGCTCTATTTTATCCAATTTGCCTTCTCTTGCATTTTTCATTGGCCCTAAAAGAGCTGACACATTTTATTACATTAGAATTCAATCTAAGAAACCCGAACACATTTTCAAGCTTCACCACTCACTGATTATTAGTATAATCTGCAGGAAACATAACAATAGGGCATTGTTTCTGAATGCAAGCAAAAGGTTAGAACAACAGTCTGCACTTAGATCTGACTTCTTGACTTCTTGACTTCTATTGCCTTTGATATGAGGAAAACACATGCTGTATGTAGTAACTGTCAGGCTATTTCCATTATGTTCAAAGTTTGTGCCATTTGTTGTGGGCCAGAAGAGAACAAGGTGTAGGAGCACGTTTATTCTGAATACATAACATAACTGCAACAAAGTGAACTATGGGAGCTCACTAGCCAGAAGTGTAAAGCAAATCTAGGGCTCCCCATCCTGGCAATGTTTGAGCACCTCACAGTACCCAGCAAACAGATCTCCTAAGGCATAATCTGGGGGTGGGTATCAGGACAGCCATGTGAGAAAAATTATTTCCCTTTTACAGAAATACAGTGAGATCCACAAAAGCTCAGTTCCACTGTCCTCAACCCCTTCCTTCACTGCTGCCTAAACACAGAGACACCAGAACTCCTTGTGCATTGAAGTTTATATTCTTGGTATCTAAACTTCTGCTTATGGGTACCTCCACAACTGCCTGAGCCACAGCAATGCTCTGTTAACCTTTACGCCCTGTTAGATAAATGGTGCCCAGTCTCTTTAAAAAAGGGGCAAAAGTTGTGGCTTAAAGATGCTGCTTTTTGAACAGCATGCGTGTGTTCACATGATAGCAGGCTGTCAGAAGAATGCGTGTTTGGGAAAAAAAAGCCTGTGGATAATGAAGTTTATCCTCTTTCATAGGAGTCTCCATTCCCAAGAGAAGAGCCTAGACAACTCGGTGCTGAGGTGTGAGGTGCACTGCCATAACCCTTCTTGTTACAGATGCCATCTGTAAGTTGAGCTGTTCCACCACCTCTGTCCTCTGCCACATCCACAGGGTTCCCTGTCCAGCCCAAATCCCATACAAGACACATATTAAGTCATGAGAAATCCTTTTTATCCATCCACACAGGAGCTTTGGCAGGATTCAGGACAGTTTGGGGAGTCTCAACTCAATTCCCTTTTCTGCATGAAGGGGTTAATTCCTGCTTCTCCTAACTCCCAATGGCCAAACCAACAACAGCGCAAGCATCCAGGGAAGGGGCTCCTTTCTCCTTCTGGTTGGGGCTGGGGGGGACACTGGGGACTCTTTAGGATGGAGAATAAAGCAGCATAAGCACTGTTCTGTATAGCCCAGTGCCATGGTCAGAGTTCTTGTGTCTAGTCTTCCTTCCAAAAAAAATGCTTCAGCATTTTGAGTAGGCATTGGAATGGGGTGGGTAAGTGCCCTAATCAGTAGGCTGTGTTATTATACACAGTCTGTTTAGGGCCTAATGAATAGCTCATTATTTTAGGCAATGCAGAGAACCCAGATGAATGCTCTGGCAACACCCTTCCCCATCACCATAACCTGTTCTGCTGCCTCCAGCACTTTCCCRTTAGAGGATGCCTCTCCTGGCACTGGGTGCCAAAGGGTTTTGGATTCATAAGTGCCACCCAAAGGAAGTCATCATAAACTTGAAGAAGGACAGGACTTAAATCCAGTTCCTCTTGATGTTCTTTGGAGAAATAAAATTTAAGAAAAGTATCTGTAGCCAGAGTGCAGAGGAAAAAAATCATAACATCTGCATAAAATAAGAGATACTGCTGGAAAGTAGTACCTTGCCGTATGGAGAGCAGCACCGGTAATTTGCCTCTTAAACAGCCAGATTCAGCCAGCGAACACTGCTTAATTGACAAACCACCAAAATGATTTTTAACTACTGCCTGGTATGAGTTCCAGCTATGACGTCAGGCTGACAGCTAAATTGAGAAATGAGGATGTTGCCTGATTTCCGAGACACTGGAATAACGCCAAAATCTGCCCTCTATTGGAGCAAGTGGAGATAAATGATTTAACTGGTTCTGGCTTTCCCCCATCAGCCAAGTGAGGCTTGTTGTTACTACTCATCACGTGAAAGAAACGTGAGTTAATGTATCACACTTGAACCCTGGCTGGCGCTGACTCCATGATGATGAAAAAGAACTGAGCATCTTTCATTTAACTACATGTGCACTGAAAAACAGTATAATGGACATTACTTCAACAAGCTTCTCTCATGCTGAGTAGTTAGCCAAGACTTGCATGTATGAGTGTTACCACACTGCAGTGTCCAACAGGCAGTAATTAAGGCAGATTCAGCTAGCTCCACTGTAAATAGAGGCTTTATTATAACTGGAAGAAAGAATTCTGAGCTTTGATTACGAAACATCCTGCTAGAGGCTTTCTAATACTTGTGACCTCTGACTTCCAGCCTTTTTAGCAGTCTGTCTGCTTTAACTTGTGCAATATTGCTTCTCCTTGATGGTAGTCAATAGCTATTTTGCTTTTTCTAATTTGAAATATATTCAGAATCAGCCCATGCCCAGTATCTACACGATATATATATATAACAGTTCCCAACAAGGTGCATCTACAGATAGATCTTAGTGATATTTCATCATAAATGAGGAGGTCCAGACTGATATTTTCCAGTAAGAAATATTATTAAGCCAGTTTCCTTCATAGAATCATTATAGGTAGAGAGGCGTAGAGAGATTTTAGGGTGATGTGCAGAGGAGGGTCAGAATAATAAGAAATTTGCTTTGGTCAGTCTTCTACAGTGACTCAAGTTGCTTAGTTACAAGGCTCTTTCCTGAACCCTCTCTAAATTTTCATGATTTTCTCGTGATTTTCAAAAAATATGTGGAACACCAGAGATGACCTAACATTCCAGGAGCAGCCACTCTAGCACTCAAAATGGAGTAAGATAATATCTTTCAATATTGCAGATACATTTATGGAGTGCATTAATTCTCTAGGCTGTAGCTAATCAGCTGAACATGAGCTCCCAGCATAATGCTATTATTATGCAAGTGTCTTTCAAAAATCACTGCTTCTCAACACAGATCCTCCCATTCTGTAATTATGACCTAATTAATTTCCCCCTGATTCTACAGCCTTTCGTTTGTTCATATTGAATGTATTGGTTTCTCACCCCAAAATAGTTTTATATTTTCTTTCTAGTCACTAGTAGCACTATACAGCATGGAACAAAGAATCAGTTCTTGTGGGGTGCCCCCTGAATCACACCAGATGGGTAGCAACGATTCCCAAAAGACATTTATATTTTGAAGTGTAGCATTTAGGTATTCGATAATCCATTCATTACATAACATACTAATTTTGAATCATTCTAGGGTCTACATAGCAGAACCAAGCCAAACATCTTCTATTGCAGCAAGAAAGATATATGAAATAATTTCCTCAGATCTGTTTTCCTCAAACCCATGTTAATTGGAATTATTGGTATTCAATCCCTTCATTCTTTCTGGCTCACTCCCTGTATCATCAGTTCCATATTTTTGCTTGGGACTGATGTCAGACTCACCAGCTAATGATTACCAGTGTACCTCATTTACTCCTTTTAAAAATTGTTATAACACAGATTCATAACCATTTCTTAAAAAGCAGCAGCTCTCTCACAAAGGAGAGAAAAGGTTTGCATTGTGCGGTTATCCTCATAAAAGGAATGATTCTGAGCACAGGCAACTCCTTACCCTTCCAGCCCACAAACAAAGGTCCCAAAGCCTTGCCAGCCCTGTCTCTGGGCTACGGAGCGAACGGCAGCTCATGTGGCTGACTGCCTGTCGCTCATTCAGAGCTCTCCACTGGCTGCTATGAAAAATTCAGAGGACACAAAGTCCCTCCTTGCATGATCCCCCCCAGCCCCCCCCAAAAAAAAACCTCAACCTGTCTACTGCTTCATTAAAACAAACCACCACAGTCTTCCTAGATCCAGGACAAAACTTGAGATGGGGTCCTCCATATACTTAAGTATCTCGTAACAAGCTGCAACCTCTCTGCCCTACTTGCATTCCTCCTACACATACAGGAAAGGTCTGTGTAGCCCACTTCTCCATCTCAAGCAGTGGCCATAAGCAGAGCACATGCCCTCACTTCCCACAGGCTCGCCGCCACGGCTGAATATCACCCACAATGATCAGCTGAAGGGTGCACTGTTTCGAGTGGGAAACATTTTTGCCCCCAAGTGTTTGCAGTAGCTCCTGAACTGCATAAAGAATGTGATGCATCCATGTATAAATATTACAAAGAAATAGCTTGTTCTATAAACAGACATGTTACAGAATTTGATTTAATGTAATCTTCGCTAAAATGGGAGGAAAAAATTGTGAGCAAAGTAGAAGCGCTGATATGCTTTCTAAAGGTGGTAAAATTTTGGACTAGTCATCTTTGACACAGCAAAATCTAAGATAATTTAGGGGCATTTCTCAGTTACACATGATGAATGAGAGATGAAAATACACTGTGTAGTTTGTAAATTAAGTTCCTAGCCATCAGAGCAGTGACTGCCTGAGTAGTCTTTAGCAGGCTAGTCAGAGCAGGCAAGGTGACCACCTTGAAGATGCAGATCAAAGTGCTTGTGAAATGGTTTACTGACATGGAGGTCTGCAGTAACAGAACTGAGATAACTGTCAGGCAGGTCTCTTCCAATTCCTTAATTCCTTTTTTAAATTTAGGAATCAACACTCTTGAGCAATTTTGACCAGTTTTCACTTATGGCCATTTTTAGCTAAATGGCAATTTCCAGGCTCATTGAAACTGAAAATTCTCATATAAGCTTATCAGTCCCAAATGAAAGTGCAGTTGAGAGCTCTCTCAGCTCCTCGATTATGATACTTCAGAAATCAGAAAGTCAGGCACAAACACATCTATTCCAGGAGGTCAGGCTTCTCGCCTGAGGAATGCAGTCCCCAGTTCAAGTCTCCTTTCCTCCCTCACTGATTCCCTCTTCTCCCAAACAGTTTTGGAAATGCTCAGTTTCATTCTTCTCTAGGAGAAAACCCAAAAGTTAGAGCTGTGAAACTTTTGATGAGGGGAAAACTTGTCTTCTGACCTGCCTTTTTTCTAATATACTGCCTTTTTTCTTACATACTAGAGAAGTGTAACCACCTCTTCACTAGAATACAACACTGTGCAAGAGTTTGGTATGAGAAAGAAGGTGTTGAATTGATGAAACAGTAAGGGGGAAATCATGAGGCATATGAAAACTTTCTTTGCTTTTCCTCTCAGCTGAAAAGAAACCCAGTTTGAAACAGCTAGGCTTTTACCAATTTTGTTTATTCTGTGTTGCTACTAATCAATTTGGTGTTAAGATTTCACCCAGTTCCCCTTCCAGGTAGTGTGAAAAGGCTAACAGATGACCCATAATGGAAGCAGTCTAAACCACTAACACATACGCAGTCTTACCAGTGCTAAAATTGAACTCAGAAGACAGCACGCAGGCAAACATTGGATTTGAGCACAGCAACTTATTCCATGGCATTAACTGCCAAACTGGAGCCTTAGCACACGCTGCATAGCAAAACCAGTGAAGGGACAGAAAATAAGCACACCAAATTCCTCTGCAAAGCCATGGGAAAGCTTTACAATTTCTAAACTACTAATATTTTCAAAATACTTGATTGCCTGTTTTGTTCTCCCCATAATGGAATGTGACGGTGAAAATAGGCAGAGGGGAAGGGTAAGGAGAAAAAAAACAAAAAAAAACAAGAAGCCCCCAGCGATGCAGGTTCACACTGAGCTTGCAGACCACTATGGGAGCATGAAAGTGGAGGGGATCACAGGAGTTATTGGGGCCAATCCAACACAGCAACAGGTAACAGACATTTTGCTGTGTGGATTCTTCTAAACTTCCTTTTTGCATCCTATGGGCTCTTACATTCTTCCTGATAAGCTATAGAAAGGCAAAGAGCAAAAGGCAAACATGGGCTGCCACAGGGTGAGAACAAGAGCAACTGAGCTCACACAGGTCTGTCCACACTGTGCTGAGAAGTTTATTTTGTTAGTCTTTCTAGTAAGCACATATCAGCTGCCTTTTACAGCAGTGACAACCTTCTTCTCCATTAGCAGTCTGATCTACTACTTTGAGACACCATTTGTTGGGCTGGGAAAAAGTTTAAAGGCAAAGCAAAGGAAAAGGAGATCCTGGAAAAGAGGCAGAGATGCCATCAAAATGGGGGTAAACACTGATCATAGGAATGACGCTAACTTCTGCCTTCACCTGATGTTCACCCCTAGGGTAGTCCTCTGAAATGGCTGCACCATCTGTGCCCAGAAGAGGTGCACGAGCTTTACCACTTGGGAATCCTCTGCACTAATAGATGAGAAAAGCTGAATTTGCCATCAAGCTTTTACATTTAGATTAAAAAAAGAAAAAGAAAAAAGAAATCAATCTAGTTGTGACTCCAAGCAGTGATGAGGAAACTTATCTCAGGGAAACCTTCACATCAGTCAAGCTTTTCATTTCACTGAATTAGCAAGCCATTATGCCACRTGGTCAATGGTTAACTGCATATTTCTCAGTCACAACAGGTAACAGGACTGCAGAGAGAAGCAGACTTTATGGATGTATGCACAGCATTACTAATGTGACAGAAAAACACTACTTTTTGGAAAATTGCTTTTAAACAGTAGCGTTACCAACTGCCCCCTCACTCAAGGGGCATGTCATTAGCGTTTTCACCTCTGGTGCAGAAGACAGACAGACTCAGGCTACCACCTGAAAGAGGAAGAGGACTCCATCACCCTCTTTCATTTTGCTCCCTGGGAGAAATGTACATTTTGGGGTGGGAAGATGGAAAAGAACACTGGCTATTTTTTTGCCTTGAGTGTTATAAAATTAGACTCTAAATGGTGCTGTGCAGTATGTTTACTTTACTAATATTTTACCTGCCCACTCTACTTTGCAGGCAAGTTTCCTGAACTACAGTATTTAAGATTCTGTAAGTGTCATGTATATTCTTTAAGTTTTGCAAAGGTGACAGATATTTCTGTGAAAATGAAGAGTTATCTGTACAACTATTTCATCTCCTGTAATATGCATGTTGAAAAAACAACATCCAGTGCTAAAACAATGAACTTTACAACATGCTATATTATTTTGAACCAGAGGGCAGTAAAATAATAAAATGTGCATCATGTTCAGATGTTGCTGATGTTGCAAAGTTCACCTTGATTCACCTCAAAATCTGCACTGGAAGACTTCTTCAAAATTACTTTGGCCTCAGAACCTCTCACATGTAGGTAAGAAAGTCTTATTCCTATGTTATAAATAAGAGATTACTTAACCATGTAAACCACCAAATTACCCTCATGAGGCACTGTGCAACCTTCAACGCTTTCTCAATAAGAGACAGGTAGTTCATCAGCTTGGATGGCACGTCTAGAGCCTTGCAGGGTTGGGCTATGAAGGGTTGTCTATGCTGATTAACATAACAGCATGCAAAGATAACCAAGCTAGAACTAGAAGAGCTATGTCCTGAGCTGGAAGCAATACAGATGTGTCAGCAAGACACTGCATTGCATCTGACCCAGCACGGCTAATCAGTCTGGGTGCAGCACTGTGCTGATGTGACTACACTGTTTACAGGTTCAGATTAATGTATGCCACACAAGAGGCACTATATTGCATAAACATGCCAACTTGCTTAGAGCTAGCTTAGGGCGTTTTGGCATGGCAATGATTACAAAGTGCAGACACAGCCTTAGTGGCCTGCTGAAGGAGAAAAAAAATCATAGCTAAGGTCTGTAGGAAAAGTAGGAAAGGTGGACTTTTCCATCGATTCTCCGTCTCATTTTTTAACCCCCAAATCATCCTTTCTCCTAAAGTCTGTGCTGCTTTATGCCTCTTGAAGGCAAACATCCCCAAATAAACAGCTGTTTTTACCTCTTGCAGGCACCATTCAAACCCTTACACTGTTGTGTAGGAAATGCATGTTTATGCCTTACAGAACGCAGAGCTAAGTGATACAAACTAGGGAATTTAAAAGTTACATTTGGCAACCTGCCCTTGCTGTGCTCTAATTATTTCCTAATATCCCAGTTTAAGGGCAGCATATTGGCCCCAATTTTAAATTGTCTGGCATTTATAAGTTTGTATCACAGGATTAATGTTAAACAGTTTTCAGATTCGTTATTCAAAATTGCTGATTGTGTATTGACTGACAAAGAAGAATGACTCCATTAGAATAATGATTTATTGTAAATATGGTAGTATTAAGGCTGACTATTCTGGATAATAAAAATGCATGGAAAAAATCCATTGAAAAATTATCATGTGAGCTGTCATAATTTGTCAGTTTAGTATCTTTGTCATTTGCATTTCTTTTTAAAATGCCAAAAGCAATTAAACCTTATCCCACCACTAGTAGTTGCCAAATTTCACTTGAAATTAAAAGACTAATGCGTCATGTCAGTTATTTTGATATTAAATAACAAAAACAGAAACAGAGAAAAGAGAAGAAAAAGGAGACATATAGCAACTGCAGCTACAAACAAAGTAGCTAAACTCTACATGCTAGATATCTAAAACACATTTTTGCAATACACATAGAAGAATTCTGTAGGTTTTCAGTGTGAGCAAACAATTTCTCTTGACAGTAAGGCCACGGCTCAGCAAAGTAAAGTGTTGTTGGGCTATGGTCTCAATGACCAGAAGCTGACCTTCCAGCAATATGCACTTTCTGCTGGCTTGAGATAGCTGTATTTTCAATTCATCTCTCCACGTCGTTTCCACACAAGCCTCCATAACCAAATACCCCTCGCTTTTTGGAGCAACACAAGTGCCAGTGAGAAAGACAGAAGGGACTTGTGAGTCAGCAGGAGCTGGAGCTAGGACGAATCAATTATAACTTTTGTTTCCTGTGGAAATACCAGCTGCTGTCATATCTGTGTTTGAATTGTATTGCACAAGGCCACTCTTAGCATAGGTCAAGTCTTAGAAGAAGAGAGTATTTCTGCAGTTGTCTCCCATCATCCTCTGTGATTATGAAATATCCCCCGTTACTATACAGAAATAGGTTTAGAGGTATTTTAATAYATAATAAATCAGGAAATAAACAAATGCATTAATTTTTGGTAGTGGTGTTACAGGATATTAGTGCTACACTAACTAAGAATAAGCAAATATTTGGCCCCAGCCAGTTTAGCTTCTTCTTTGCCTTACTTAAAAATCAGATGTGATCAGGGACCTAATTCTGCACTGAAGTCTGTCATTTGATATATTCCCAGCAACTCAAATATCCCATTGCTGATAGGCTTCGGTCAAGTTTGTCTCCTTTGGGACAAAAGCAGCTAACAGTAAACATCGTTCATGCTGGCTTTTGTACTTCTACTCTCTTCCTTATGAGAAATCCTGCTAGTGCTACCACGGACTGCACAAGGTCCTTGGAGATGATACTTTTATACTGGTTTCAACCCGCACTATCTTCTATCTCCCAGTATCTGCGGAAGGCCTCAGGTAGCCCATTGGGACAGAGAGGAAAAAGGTTGCAGTTTTGTTCAAATATTTCTGGTTACTTCTTTATTCCTGCATCTCCAACAGCAAATGGATTATCCCGTATAATGCTGAGCTGTACACAAGCATACACTGCACCTCAGTTTTGGAATAACAAAGCCAGGTTACCCTCTTGTCCTACACACTGTCTCTAAGCAGGGCATTGGCAGGGCCCCCCCCCCCCCATGCTCACCCAGGAGGCTGTCAAGCCACTCCTGCCAGAAGAAGTTATTAGAAAGCAACTCAGCTGCTTTACTCAGGATTTACCTGTCTGCAGGGATAAGGTTGCTAGATAGTCCAAAGCTACTTGCATGTTTCCAATTATAGTCTAGGAAAAAGTCACATAAAATTTTTATGTGAAAATATAAAAATGGTTAAATAGTGAGAAAGGAAAAAAAGAAGGACTTTTTGGTAAAATTCCATCCAGTCTACTTTTAGAGCCCAAGCAACGTCCCTGCAAGTCACTCCATAATTAAGCATCAGGTTTCCTAAAAGATTCACAGCTAGAAACAATGAACGATGATTAAACAGCTACAGACTGGCTCCTTATTATCAGCCACCTGCGCTTTGGTCATATGATTTTGCTTTTCCCCTTGCGGATAACTTCCAACCCCCTCAATTTTAGGTCTTAGAAGTCCCTGGAGCGCAGGCTGCTTTTCTCAGAAGGATTTGAGCCAATGACACTGGTAATATCAGTTCTCTTCCTTCTGACAATGTACTTGTGCTGCTAAAATGGTCGGCTCCGGCAACAAAGGGCTGGTGGTTGCTAGAAGCTTAAGAGGAAACAACACATGTCAGGCTGGGATTTCTGCTTCCATACACATCACTTAATTCTTTACAATAGGTGGCAGTAATGATTCAGAGCAGTGGTCTAAGGACATTTTGCCAAAAAACACAGAGCCAATAGATGAAAATAAAAGGTACAGACGCAGCACCTGATGGCATGATGCTTATTAGTTTTGGTCAGAAAACAGAATCAGAACTTATTAGAAAACAAAATCTGTATTATAACATCTCCCCACACCAGCCAGAGTTGACAGAGCTTCTTTATAAAAAGCACTGCAGAGACTGGAATAGTTTTTTAAAATATGATGAGCTTGTGTCAGCACAGTGCAGCCACAGGGTTTCTAGCTACAAAGTTACCCAAGAACCATTTTAAATAGGCAGGGTAGACTGCCACTGCATTAGAAGATGCACCACCATTTTAGTCCTTCATAGCATTTGTTTACTTTTAGTGCAAGTTACTGCGCAGTTATTCCAGGTTACACGTCTACATACTTGGAAGGATCACTGAAAGCAGCAGCATCACAAGGAAGTTCAATCCTCACAGAAACATTTTTCAAGATCACGGCTTCAAAAACACCCTGTTCCAGCTTCTGGGTAGAGGGGCATAAGCCATGAGTACTATTCTAAAATTACAACAAGAAGAAATGCAATTTCCTAGCGGGCAGTGACCTGTGACACACTATGGCATCTGCTTTGGCTGAAGCCATGAGCGCGAATAGCACGAGACAAATAAAAATGTACAGCCAGTGTAATATGAAAGAGTTGATCGTTGCTTTGCATTTTATTGTCCAGGTGCAATCTGTTTCATTGTCCATAGAAAACTGTATATGAACCCAATAACAATCAACATGGCATCACTAACAACCACATTTTGTAAGGACAGCAAGTGAACTCGTACATAAGAGCAGGATGGAGAGAAGGGAGATGCAGTTGACCTTCCTGAAAACATCTTTACTCTGTTGGGGGAAAAAAAAGGAGGAGGGGGAACAGGAATGCAAGCCCAAGTCATTTGGGCAAAGTACTACTGCAGATCGAAACAGAAGCTGCTGGCAGGACAGATGAGTGATTTTGCTGCTGAAGTTTGGAGTTGTCATAGTGTCTCAAGGGCTGGCAAACCCAACTGCCGCTGTCTCCATTGCAAGTGATTTTGTTTCAATAGGATTCCAAATCAATAGGAACAGATAGGAACAATTCAGCCAAGCTCAAGGCTTAGATGGCCAAAGGATTTCGGAGCCCTTCATGGACAACAAGGGAACCTTACAACACACTGTGAGGTTGTCAATTAGGCTAATTCTGCACACAGATAAGCCGGGCCATATTAAAAGTTTATGAACCTAGTGGGTTGATGAGAAAACCAGGTTGCTCCCAGCTTGCTGCTATAACTACCTGAATGTATTTCTCCCTTACATTTTAATAAGATGTGCACTGTTTGTCTCAAATTCAGGTAGCAGATTACAAGGTATCTGTAAGGTGAAATCCTTAACCAGAATTCAGTCCCAGCAGTCTTCAAGGTTGCAAAATAAGTCATACTGACTTACTGAAAATAAAAATGACCAGTTACTTCAAAAGCAAGGGAATTACAGTCAGCAAACAGCTTCCTGTGTCTCTTAACCTTCCTGTGACACAGGGATAGCATGCAGAGAAAGACTAGATTGACACCTGGCTTTCGCCTGTCCCATAACATTTCAGACCTCAGATTAGACAGTCTTTCTTCTATGGATAAACTTTAAGTTCCACTACTGGTCAAATATGAAGCCGGATGTGCTATCAGATATTCCTCAAAGATAGGATATCCAATATGCAAGACTTCAAGTTCCTTTACAACAGATTATTTACTGGCAGGCATAGCCTGCAGCCACAGCTATAGAATTGACATAATGTAGGGTAACAATTAACCACAGCTAGCTCACTAGTGCTAAAATAATATTCCAAGTGCAAAGAAGTCACATAAATCCCCAGGAAACATGAAACAAGGCCTCCCGGGTTTGTTTAATAATAGTATTGAATGCACTGCACACACGGCGTCTCACTGTAGTGCCGTCCCCCCCRATGCGAACCCCGTCCCCCAGCTCTTGGCACCTCGGCTAAGCATGACGAGGGGTTACATGTGCATGTGTGAGACTTGCCCACCTTCAGGTGAATGAATGCCTGCCGGGACAGGCACAGCTGGCCGACAGCTCTGGGGGAAGGGATGAGGCTGCTCTCACTCGGCCATACAGGAAATTCAAAAAAAACCCACATCACTTGGGAGCAAGTCTGTTTCCGTAGCTTCTCCCTTCCTGCCACCACCAGTTTTTCGCTACTTTTATGCTCTCTTTCTTTCTCACGAGTTATTCCCAGCCCTTCTTTGGTTTTTAAGCTGTGTTTTCTTACATCAGTGCCGTCTTCAGGCTGGACCAAAGCGGATGTGTGCAGCAAAGCCAGAGCCTGGGATTTGCTGGCGGAAGCAGGATGGGGACTGCTGTGTGTACTTGCGGGCTGGTCATTTCAGACACTCTCACAGCTGAATACCTGCAGCCCTTCTGGTAGAAACAGCTGTTGCCAAAATAGGTAACAAATGCTAGTCCTGACAGGGCATACACAATTTGATGAATATTTTATTGTTATTCCAGGAAAGGCTTTTAAAAGAACACATGAGACAACAATTACGTGGAGCTGTCTTAATGGCACAGATTAAAAATATAAGCAATCTAATGTTTAAATGAAAGGACTTTTTTTTTTTTTAATGAAAACATTGTTTCTCAAAAGCACAAAACAGCATGGACCAAAACAGCTAAAGGGTGCATACAGCTGACCTATTAGCAGCACTAATTTTTTTTTTTTTAAAAACAGTTTGGGCCAGAAAATTATTTTAATGATGACACAGAATATGATTGAAGATTTACAGAGATACATTCGTGTTATGCAGAGCAGAGGATGGAGTTTTGCCCAACAATTATCCAGCGTCTGACTGTGAAAGTCTCCCTGGCAGAATGATGAATTTAATAACAAAGGCCTGATTCACTGACACTGATAACCAAATTGTTATTTCTAACACTCAGTGGTTAAAACTAGCAGCTGTGCTAAGGCTCTGCAGTTCTCTACTGCCAGAAATAGCATCTCTTTAGGAAGAATTTAGGCAGGTATCCAGTTTGTATACATTAGCATGTTTACATTTCAATTGATGAACTACCAAAGAAAAAATTAATTAGGCAGCCAGTTTTATTGTTGCAAATATCCTGGTCCTTTCTGTTTTATCACTGACTGTCAGAAGTGCCCAGATGACACCAAGTAGGTTTTCAAAGATGCACTCAAATCCCCATACAAGTCCGAGGACATGGGCCACATCTGCAAAAGTATCCAACTGCAGAACTCCCACATTGGCACCCAGCTCCACTGGATTTCAATTAAGGATCAAGTGCCTTAATAGAAGTGAGGTGTCTAAAAATACCACTGTGGAGCTGGCCCTGGTTACCTAGCTCCCTGCAGACTCTTTGGAAATGGATATATGCTCAAAACGTGGAAGCAGCCAGACTCTTGGAAAAGCTCCCTGGAGAAGGGACTGTGTCCATGCCATACGTGACTGAAGCTCGCCAGGGTTCGGGTCAGCCTGACAGCAGCCGGCATGAGCTGGCTAGGAACCCCACTGGATGCCAGAGCATGGCCTTGCCCTTTATGGTGGTGTTTTGCTAATGTTTAACTCATTTAGTTGTTGTTGGGGGTGGGGGACGATGACTAATTTTTAATTCTCCTTCCAAAGGGATTATTTTAACTAATTTTAACAGTATAAAAATAGTTTTTTAATAAAATGCAAAATACTAATCACTGTTTCTGCAGGGAAAAAAAAAAACCTCTAGAGTTATTCAATGAATTAGTGTTATAAGATGCTTTGAAAGTAGTTGGTAAAGTTATGCAGGCAGCAAAGCCTTACTTATTTTAACTTCTAATTTTTTTTGGATAATGAGGAAACTAGAACCTTCCTAAGGCAAAAATATATATATATATATACACAGGAAAATCTGTTTCTATGGTTTTCAGATACTAGCTTCCCTTTCTTCCCCCTTCCCCTCCCCCCTCCCCAAACCTGGCCTTTAAAATAAATGTGATTCATTCCAGAATAGATTCTTGTAGCTGGATTAAAGTGATAACTCTGTCAAGACTTCAATAGTATTAATTGTTGATGCTGGAGAGTTTAAAAACCTGGAGGAATTAGCAGTTCTGTCTGTCACAGTATCTCTTGCCTACAGGCAGTCTTTCCTGAGAAAAAGGAATCCTTTCATTCTGACTGAAAATTTCTGCCTAGTCATGGAATAGTGAACATATGTCACTATCATTTATTATGTTAAGTCTACTTAAAAGCTAGCCAAAGTACCAAAAGCAAAGAATATTTCTGATCTCATATTTCACAAAAACGGACAGTATACTCAGCCCATGGCAGCTTTTAAGCTCACAGGTCCTGGCAATATAATCCTCCACGATACCAACATTTTAATTCCTGGGAAAACTTTTTTTTCATCATGGACTTTATAGAAATAAGAGCAGCAAGACTCTTTAATCAGTTTGTCACAGAAGTCAACAGCAATACACTTGAGATGAGATTGACCTGGACAGCTTAGCAGACATGAACAAGAGTTTTGCCATCTCTAAAAAAAGCCCCAAAACAAAACTCCACAAATAAAGCCTTCTACACTCACAGTATCATCCTTGAAATCTGTTGTAGAACAATTTTTCACACACTGTAGAGGTGAACATCACTTTTAAGTTCAATATTGGACAAACCTGAAGATCTGAGCATGTTTCAAAAGGCACTGAATCCACTGCAAATTCTGTATCCCACTATGTATTGTACTGGTACCAATAAATCAGTGAGACATCGACATGTTCAAGTTTTACAGCAGTCAAAGCAGCATGCAAAATATCCATCACAAAGAGCTCTGGTTTTGCTCTGATCAGTGATATAAGGTAATCCAAAAGGGAAAGGCAAATAATCCATTTAATCCGATATGCAATGTTGGTACTGTGTGCACATCCTTAGAAACCACAAAGTGTATTATTTAGCATGAAAATGCATGATTTAAAGTTGGAACACCAAAGAGAACAATCAAAAGTGCAAATATATTCAATATTTTGTATTTTAAACATAAGAGAGCAAAGTATTATATATATATAAAATAAAAATCTTAAAACAATAAAGATATGAAATATGTATTACCCACTTTTGGCAAGCTTTATTAGTTACCTATACACACCTATTGCAATCTGTGAAAGATATTTTCCTACTTAAGTGTATGCATTTTCCCTTCCTTCCACATTTCCTGCGTATAGATTCTGAAATAACATTGAAAACATTAAAAAGACAGACCTTACATTACAGTTTAGGTTCACATTTCCAGGAAACACAAACTTAAAATGAAAAAAACTGACAAAGGGTTAAAAACCTAAGTGTGCCAAATTTTAGACAGAGAAATTTGATTCAATAAAGGACATTTAAATAGAAGAAGGCACATAGGCTAAAGAAACACTCTCCTGCAGCAAGTGAGACAGGATACAAACAAGCCCCGTAGCTCCACTAGGAATGAAGATCTGTTTTATTTCACTTACCAGCATTATCCATTTCCCCCCCTCAGTTTTCAGGAGCAGAGTTCCCCAGAAAAGCAGCCGGTGCAGTCTCCCTCTCTCTAATGAAGCCGCCTGCCCTTCTGATTATTAGCCCTTGCTGGCAGTCAGAGCATACTTCATGCACTGACTGCAGTAGACATCACCAGGAAATTTATATCTCCAAGGATGACAAACAGCCATTAGCTCCATTATAGGCTGATTAAGATTGTGTGAGCCTATCAAGTAGATACTTACACCCCCCAGGGTTTTACCTCTTCGGGGAGAAAACAAAAGAACTCTGAGCCTATAATATTGAATATACATTGCTGAAAAGTAAAAGAAACACTAATGAGGATATGTTGAAAGGGTAGGAAGAAAAAACTCTAAATAAAAAAGGGATACGTAACAAAGCAAAGGGGTATGGTATATCAATGACGCAACAGCAAAGTTTTAAGGAAAAAAAAGGAGAAGGAATCTATGACCRAGAAAGTGTTAGGTTAGATTAAAATTTGCAGCCATTAGCCTTAGCTGTGCTTTAAATCCTACAAGTTCTGCACCTGATGTTCCCTATGGTTTACAAGAAACACAGTAGACTTGCTCACCTGCAAATGTATGTCAATATATTAATGTCTCGAGACATTCATTATATACCATTCATAGCTAAATGTAAGGAAAGGGTAAACAGTAACTAAAAGGCTTTAAAAACACTCTGGATGGTGGCAGGATTAGACTCAACAAAATCTGAGTGACGTATGCTGAGATGAACAAATATTTCTTCTAAACTTTCAATACCACCCAAGTCTCTGATGCACCTGGGTTTTTTTTTTGTAGAAACAAACAAACAAACAAACAAAAATAAAATGAAATTCTAAATACTTCCCTTCGCTACACTTCCGAGTTTTCTTTTTATAAATGATGAAATATTTTATTTTCAAATAGAAAAATCTCTCTTCTGGCAGCAGCAGGTGAACAGAAGCAGTTCATGGTGGGAACTGGGACATTTGGGTTCCAGCCCCACTCTGTCACTGATTTTCTGTGTAACCCTGAACAAGGTGTTCTGTGCCAAGGTGTTGGCCCAGGGTTAAAAGGGAGACCGTTATACACACCGACTTTGCTAAAGTTTGTTGATGAAACAGAATGCCACGAAGTACTGACACTACCTAAATGCCACACAACATTTTCCTGCTATTTTCTCCTGGTTTTAAATAATTTACTCACCTACTCCAATTCTCTTTATTGCAATGGAAAAGAAATACAGATTTTTGAGTCTGTATTATATTGACCTGAGTCCCCCTCAGCCCCAGAGCATCATGTGAGCAACAAAAAACATTCACTGCCTCTTTGATCTTATTTGTCCTTTTTAAATGTTAAATAAAAAGACAATTACAGCACTGATCTATTCACACTGATTAGGAAGGGGAGAGAATCAATGGCTGAGAGCTAAAGTCATCAGCAAGAATGGAAAGTATTTAGGGCATACTGGATATATTCTATATTACAGAAAAGAAGCGCTTGGAGGGCTAAGGAGAGACTAAAGATTAGAAATCTGTCACACTTCATATTAAGCTTCTATTTATAAATGGCTTATAAAGACCTTATAAAAAATAGGAGCTATCATAAGCATGTTGCATTAGTATGTCCTATAGATAGCTACAACCACACCAGTACCAGGGGTTAAAAATGACCAATAAGCAGCTTATTCACCTGCTGGATGCTTTATCAGTTAATGACAATTGATTAATGTGACAATTTAGGTAACTGGTTTATGTGCATCTTATGAAATCTGGTTGCATGGGAGCAGTGAACTGGAGGCATTAAGATAGATGGCCACCTGACAGATGACACCAGTTTCCTCTAAGTCCTCTGCCAGAGGTGGCTGCTGCAAAGTGGTCAAATCCTGAGAATAAGAGAGAAAGCTTGGGCTCTTGGGGGTCTTCAAAACACCAGAGCTTGCATATCTCGATGAAAATGTGCCTCTATGCCAGAATGCTGTAGTTTAACTATGGAGCAGCTGGCCAAGGGAAAAGCAAGCGGCTTGCACAGGAGGAGGGGATTCTCTGGTTTGGAGAAGGGGCTCCCCACAGCCACAAAACTTACAGGTGTCTGACTTACCCCCAGGACCACTGAGGAATGGTGGCGAGATCCAAGCAGGGCAGGAGGGCATGTAGGCATCTAACAGCCTAGCAAGTATGCAAATGTTTTGTGCTGCCAAAGGCTAAGGAGAATTAGTTTTGAATCCAATCTCTTTGCTTCAGAGTTCACTGGGACTGGAAAAGGTGAGCTGTCCGCAAGGCTGGAGCACCAGGCCATGGTGCACACTATGGAAAACCAGCACCAGCCCTTGTGGTTTAGGGTACAGGTGGGCAAAAGCCTGTGCCAAAGAGCCCAAGGAAAGACACAAAGCGGCACCTACTTAGACCTCAGGTAAATGCAGAGCTCTAGACTAAGACTATTTCTGTGTGACAGGCAGGTCCCAGTGTGTGTACCATGGCTGAACTCCAGCTGCAGATGGGCTTTATGGTGTCCCTCACAGCGCTGGTCCCCCAACCAGATGAGGAGACCTACTGGAGCACACCACAGCTCCCTCCTGCCCACAGTCACAGGTTTCCTTCCAAAGAAGCCCTGGAAGACGAGAATGTGTGCCCAGACCTCGTCCTGACATGCGATCCAGATATAGTCACAGCCTCAGGTCAGCTGAGGATCAAGACTGTAAGGTGCTAACTAGAGTGTGGGAAGTCCCAACTACAACAGCTTGATAAGCACCAGGTTTGCCTACTCTATCAGGGCTGTGTGACAAGTAACCATTTATTAACTTTTGAAAGCTAACTATAAATGGAAACTTAATATCATATGCGACCTAAATCTCTTCTGTTTCAACAGAAGATATCTCACCGGAACTTTCCAAAAAAAGAAAACTTTACAAAATACATGACTCAATTTTTCTTGTAAGTAATTAGATTATTACAGAGGACTTAACAAATATGTATGATCAGATGCAGTTTTTACAGGATCAAAGCAGTGTCTTCCTGTCTCTGCACAGAGGCAAAAGAAAGATACAGATATTAGGTGGGACTGAACAGCAGGCTGCAATTGTTATTTATAAGCTAAGTAAACACATATTCCAGGCATAAACTCATCCAGTTTATGAGTACAGAACAAACCCATCATAATCCACAGTAGCATGATATCAAAATACCTCAGTCCATTTCAGGGCACTTTTGGGTGAAGAGTGAGATGATCAGGTCTGCAGAGGTCCCAAGGTCTCTGGCCTCCTTCCCAAAATCTCATACTCCATCAACCTATATCAAAGTTTTTTCTGGCTGTGAGGTGGTCCTGGATTGCAGTGCATTTCAGTCAGAGGCGCTTAAGACTTGGATTCAATTTCTTACTCAACTACAGACATCCTGAATGATCCTGGGCAAGTTCTTCCAACACCTGACCTCGTACACAAAATTTTCTTTTCATGCTCACTCCCCACACCTAAGTTGTGTGAGGATCAGTGCACTGAAGGTCCAGTGGTACAGTCTTAGGAGCTGGTGAAACAGCTAACTCGGATAATCAGTGCCACCTCTGACAAAAGCAAGCATTATGAAGTACATTAGAAGCAGAGCTACTGAGATAAAGCCCTAATGAACCTGTTCTTCAATGTACCTGATGTACACAGCCTGCTGCAGTAATGACATTTCACTCCCAAGAAAATCAATGAGGATTTAGAGAGACAGCAATCTGCCCAGGTAAGAGGCACATAGACTAAAGAACTCAGAAAGTATGTGGAGAAAGCAGGGCAAACAAATACCTCAGCACCCAGCCATCGAAACCACTTTGAGTTGACAAATCCACAGAATCAATGTACAGCTTTAGCGGTGGTGTTTCCAATCATGACAAACAATCCTAAGAATACATTTAGAAAATGTAAAATTTGGCTTGGCTTGGTGCAAATCTGTCACTGTAAAGGATCTGATTCTGTAAGATGCTGTTTTGGGTAAAACATTTGGCTTCACTTTCACTGTGTCTGTTTCTTCCCACACATAAACCATCATGCAGGTGTCTCTGGGAGAAGCTGTACTTGTTTTTAGATGCTGTGGGTTTTTACAGTCAACCCCAGCACTCTAAATATATAGCTTCATGCAAAAGTATCCATCAAATGACAGAGCAGCAATCATTTAGACTACAATGGATTTGTAGCCCTCCAGAAGACATTTCGTTCTCTAAAGTACCCCTCTTCTCTTTGTCAATGGTGGGGTGATACCACAGATAAGAGGAGGAAGGACACTTTGAAGGCACAGGAACAGCAAGCAAAAGATTTGGGCTGTGCTACAGACAAATCCCAATTTTTCAGTCCATAACATGAAGATTGCCACTTATTGCAAAAGGATGTTTTATAAAGCACACCAAAATCCTTGAGCAGTAACAGGTCTATAAATACAGTTATTAGACTCACATTACTGAGGCCTTATAGGTATATGAAAACCACTTCTCCAGCACATTACTGAAAAATGCTAGGCAAACTGGGAAGCCTCTCTAGGCTGCAAACACATGGTATACATTTCATTGGTTCAGTGCACGGCCAAATCAAATCTCTAAGAGGATCCTTCCTTAAGCCTCAGGAAGAGTTCCCAGCATCGCAGGCAGCAGCGAGGGAAGGAAGCAGGTTTTGCTGAGAGCCTTTCCCTCACCTTCCAGGGCAGAGGAGCTCCAAAGCAGGACACTAACAAGGATGCTCTTTGCCTGGAAAAAAGCTACAATTCAGCCTGAAAATATTATTAGGATACTGCCGCAAGTGCCTAGGATGCTCAGTGTTGCTAAGCAAACAACAGGACCCTTTTGTTCCCTAGGAAGATCTTCACACTGAACAGCAGGGACAGCTAGAGAGCTTCTGATTCTTGTCTCAAGCTGCAAGGGGAGATGCAGCACCACTGAAATCAACAGATTTAAACTAATAGAAAACAAGAAGAGAACGGGATCCAGATAGCAATGTGTGGTCTTTGTAGGTGGGAAGTTTCACAGCACAGATGGGTTTTCAGAGGGAGCAGGAAGGGGTTTGGCATATGTTTGAAGACAGTGAGGAGAGGGGAGAAAGGAGGCATAGAGGCAGTGGGAAGGGAAGAGAGAGACTTGCAGAGAGGTCAGCAAAGACATATCATGAAGAAGGGTGCTCAGCAGGAGATAAAAGCAATGGAGAAGAATAATATCTTTACATGCTGGATTATTTAAGTAAGCTTAACTTAGTTCTGAATCACTACTTCTAATAAACTCATATCTAGAAAGAAGTGTGGTGTGTATTCACTTTTGTTTGTCCAGTGATAACAGCTATTTGTAATGTACAAGCCACTCAGACTTCTGGAGAAGCAAAAACATGCTTGTCTCTGCTTTTCCACTGGTCCTGCTATGGAGTCGGGCAGCTTTGCACATGCCCAGCTGCATACCGAGCTGTGGAAATCTGTGGAGCACTTCTTGGATGAGGATGCACTTGACTTACGCCATGCCCTGATGTGACAAAAAGTAAAAACATGAAAAAATCTACTCGTGTWACTGCAAATACAGCTGCACAGCTGGCAATGGGAGACTCCAAACCAAGTCATCTGATGGCTTCTAACATTTTTGCTACTGTGTCATTTCAACCAACTCAGAGTGTTTGCAGGCTGCTGGCAGGCTGGCTGCCCTCAGAGTACAATTAAATCTACTCTGAGTAAGGTTTAATTGACATGCTGGTAAAAATGCCAGAAATCTCAGACTCATCTACCCTCTCCCTCTCTCTCGGAGTAGACAGCCATTACTTCTGTACCACTCACACTTCCTCCCTTCTCCCTCTCTCTCTCACACACACACATATACACACACAAATTGTACTGCAGTTAATGCTTCATGTCCTTCTGTTACGGAAAGCTAGAGCCTCAAAGCCCTTCATATGCTAATGTGAGTGGGGCTGGAACAGAGGAAGGTGCACGGCTCCAAAACTGCTGCCCATCCTCCCCAGAATTTTGCAGTGTTTTACTTGCAGAAGCAAAATGTGTCCTTCTGTTTGTTTTTTCACGCTCTCCCAAATTTGGAAATGACTTGAAAAAGCAAATGGCTACTGAGATTTTAGGGATATGATCTGGGAAAGTGCAGAAGGGATATTTTCCTCTTTGTCATACAAAACTGGATAAGTACTCTACAAGAAAAACTACAAGCCCTAGACAGTCATTTACGATCACTAGCATTCATGCTCATTCATTAATATAACATATTGCTCACATAAGTGAATGCTGTCAAGCACACTGAAATAACCTTTCTCCTTTTCTCTATTAAATATGACAAAAAAGTGCATTGGAGCATGTTACAATTCCTATGGAAACAGAGATGAGCTCAAACCAAAAGCTCACTTCAGCGCATGGCCTTACTATCCATAGTGTCAGAGCAGATGAGGCACAGGAAATAACAGCAAAATAAGACTTTTGAGTGTGATTGGGGAGTGATGTGTTGATACAATTCTCAGTGCTATCCAATCATAACAAGGAATAGAAAATTTGTATCACTATGTACAATGTGAAATAAAATCCCAGACTCAATACCCTTTTTATGGACTGCAGGCTCTCTGTGGGTTGGACAGCTATAATGGCTGTTTGTAAAATGTTCTGGCTTTGAAAATCTATGAACATCTTTGAATTTTCAGAAACCATCATGATATTTGGCTAGGGACAAATATTTGTATTTGAACAGATTTTATATAAAGAGGCAAAACTGAAACTTYAGATATAAGAACAGCCAGTTTTGTATCTCAGTTTGTCTCTGGCTCTGTCATACTGTGTCTGGTGAAGCAACACCTCACTCTCAGTATTTGATAGATGAGGATGGCAAATATGAACAAGAAACACTTTAGCTTTCTATTGCAATACAGAAAATGAACACATACTTTGAGTCATAAGGGACAAAGCATCAAGTATTAAAAGGCCCTTTAATCTGGCAGAGAAAGTTATAATAAGAAACAATGGCTTGAAGCTGAGAATAGGCAGGTTCAAATGAAAACAAGTATCTATTTTGACAACAAAGGTGATGAAGCTACCAAGACCATCAGTGAATTTTCTATCTCTGGAAGTCATCAGATCAACACTGGATGCCTTTCTGAACAGGACCAATCAAACATAAATTACCGAGATCAACAAAAAGGTAGATGACAGCAATTTAAGAGCCAATATTGCACAAGTCAGAGCTAATAACCCCCTCTGGCATTAATGCTATGAAACTATGTAAAAAGTCCAATCTTCATTATCCTTACTTAAGTGAAATACCAGACTGTTTTATCATGCTTTAGTGACTGAATATCATAGATATACAGTGCATTTTACCCTGTTCCTTATCTTGGGACCATAGTCGTGCATTTTGCTCACCACCTTTCCCCTTGCCTGTTCTGCAGGTTTCTCTCTCATAATCTTAAGTAGAACAAAAAGAGAGGGAATTTAACCTTAATAACAGGCATTAACGTACATCTTTTTCTGTTTCCACCTAAAATCTGCTAACAGATAATTCAGTAAAGGAAAACAGAAGAGAAACAATATATTCTGGTCTGAGGATCTGAGGTGAAATCCCACTCACAGTGAAGCCAACAGCAAAACTTCCACTTTAGTGGGTCCAGGACTTCATCTTTGGACATGAAACATGCAGTCAGGCTTGTGTTAAGGATAGGGGAGATGCAGGGTACACGAGGGTTTTTTTAACTAGTATGAGTAAAAATACATGAAGAAAGACTTAAGCAATGAAACAGAGAAGTTCATTTGAGTTATGTATTGGCATTTGTCCTACTCCTTCTCTCGCTGTTGGAGTAAGATTTAGGCAAGTGAGAGCTAGATAATTACCTCTTAAATGTCAAATGCCATCCTCAGGAAAATGATTGAACAAATACTGGGAGAGAAAAAGAAATTCTCCAGCATCTGAAAACTGATGAATGCATGAGCAACAGTTAATGTGAAGTTATGCATTGTACATTATGTGCTGTACATTTTTCCAGACAAACTTGACTGGCTCTTTGGAAGTTAGTATTTTATAACTTTATTCATGAGTCAGAAAGCTGAGCAAACATCAAATTAAAAACAACAACAGGAGACATCTGACAAGGTGCACTAAATACAATTATAACCCAAGTTTGTTACCTTACTGTCCCTTTCCCTAAAGTCCAGCTACTTATCCCATCGCTCGCACTGTGTTGGCTTCTATACTCTCTGCTGCACATTAAAAAAGTGAAATCCATCAGCCAGCAGTTACTATTAAATACAGGAGCACTCCTATGTGCTGCCAGATATTCTGCAATATTTGGAAACAAGAGAATGACAGAAGAACCTAGCTAAAACCCAGTAAAGGACACTTGAGTGTGTTTTCCCAAAGAAGTTTTAAAAAAACATATCTTTGTATATTTACTTCCTATATTACTGACCTGGGACTGGGTTCTCACTTAATTTCAATTTCTATCCCACATAGAAGGGATTCACTTTACCCATATAAAGTCTGGGTTACAGTATCTGCATGAGCAATGGGTATCTGTGTGAGGTCTGATGGATTTATGGCTTGTCTGTTCAAGTTCAGTGTTACTATTACTTCAGCCCATGAGTTTCCATAAAATTGCACAGATTACTTTTATACTTCAAACATGAGTTGTACAGGAATGAGTTGTACAGCAATGAAGCAAGTCCAGCATGCCTAAGTCTGTCAGTCTACTAGGTGTCAGCAGAAACCCCTGTAACAAATACTGATCTTTTTTCCCTGTATCTACTTCGCCTGCTGTTTCCTGATTCAAATGGAGATATTTAGTAAACAGAAATTCCTATGCTTGATCAACCGACTCTAGCAATACATCTAGACCAGAATCGCAGCTCCAGATACTACCAATTTGAGATGCTTCATACTTGCACCCCATCAGAGGCTCACTTCACTTCTCAAGCGCAGAAAGTGTGGTGAATTGACTGTCCATTGGTTTATGTGCAATTTAACTCTCAATATTCTCATTAGTCATATGACTACCTTCTCTCTGAATTCTGCCAAACTATTGCCCTCACTGCTTTAGGTACCACACAGAGGATCACTGTACCTTGTACAGCTTGATGATTCTAAAACCAGCATGAAAACAGATGTTCAAATGCACCCCAAGGGAATGAAAGTACTGGTATACTGTAATTTTTACAAAAAATATATTTGCCATGAAAGTGGCCAGTTAATCGCATCATTTACTTCTATTTTGATTTGATAATGAATATGTTTGCCAGAACTTACTGCAAAATGTGTATGACAAATAAAGAAGCAAACTAATATCAGCAAAGCACATCAGACAAATGGTAAGCTGGAGATTTGCCATATACAGGTGTTGGGAAAATATGCATTAGAGAGAATTTGCTTTTGCTGAAAGAAGAGACAAGGCAAATACTTTCCAGCTCAGGATGCACTTGCGTCGCCATAGGCAGCACTTTATTAAATCACAGTTTAGTCAGTATATCAGAAGAAAAATGAAACCCCACAGTCATTTCAGGAAACAATAATTCAGCAGCTGGAACTTTTTATTCTCAGCCAAAACTGTAACAATGCTCCAGCAGAGAGGCAGAGGGTAAAATACTGTTAATGCAACACGAGAACATCCACTGCTGAGACATATGTCATGATGAACCCCAAAACATGTTATAAAACTGTTTCAAAAGCCTGGGAGCAAATGGTACTTTGCTCAGAAGCATGCATGTCTGGAAAAGAAGGGCAGAAAGACCAGAGAATTTGACAGAGAAGGCAATAATGAAGCCAAGGAAACTCTGGAAATGTAGCCCCAAGAAAAGTCTAAGGAGAACTTCTGCACCAAGTGCTAGCTGGAAATTACATTGAGCTGTGAGCAATGAAACTGTGCCCTGTTGTTTGACTCCTGCTGTCTTCAGGGAAACAGAACTTGGTGTACAAACAGATGAATAAATCCAAAAAAAATCCTCTCTCTAATATCAATTTCTCCTCCTAACTGGAACAGCATACAAGATTGCAAAAAAGTTCAAAAAGGAGCCAAATACATAGCATAAGATGTGTTTTGATATTTCTTTCCTTCCATCTGGCTATTACCTGAAATACCCTGGTTATTGTTGCAGGCCTTTCACCTGGGCATCCATTCCCAGGGTGTCATGTGGGGCAGTCTAATCCCTGTTGTGGCAAACAAGTCAGCACTCTATTCCTGGGGTGATAATCAGACATAAAAAGAACTCCAAAGCGACATTTGTACAGCGTTGTTCCTTTTCTTTACCCATTACAATAGCACCCACTTGCACTTGCAGTGCCTATTTGGTGTGCACTCTAGTATGCTGTAATTAACTTCGGAACACAGGTCTTTATGCATCAACAAAAGTGTAGCAGGGAAAATGATGTATCTTGCTTCATTTATTTCTAAAAATAACAAAATTTCACCAGGAACACGCTGCTTAAATTTGCCCAGAGAGCATGTTGAGAAATGCAGGGAAGGCTGCCCTCTTGAGAGCGATATCAAAAAGCTCATTAAGGCTGTTACGAAAGGCTGTTAGGTATCTTATAATTGTGTTGCCCTTCTCTTTACATTGCAGGGTGGTGAGAAGTATAATCTGCTTTGTTTCACTGAAAAAGAGAACATTATAGAGGGGCCTTGACAAAAATATATTTAAAATGTTCTTTTTACCTGAATTATTAATAATGTTTGAATTATTAAAACATAATGAAATTGAAATAGCTAATTATTTCATGGCTGATATCTTCTTTTGTCACTGCAGTCAGTATGAACAATGGGACTACAGTGGAGATCGTCTCCTCTTTTATACCCTATTTCCCATCTTGGTTTTCATGCACAGGCATAGCAGCTTTTGATAATTCCCAGCCTTGAATTTGCTTTCTGTTTAGCAGTGTGGGCATATGACACCATCATAACTTCCCAAGCCTGCCACTCTCTACTTGCCTTCTCAGGACCACATTCTTCAAGTATGGGAGTCCCCAAGCTCCAAGAGTTTTCATGAAAACTTGTAATGTTATGTTTCTATGCGGTAGCTTCAACATTTCTCCAAAGCATTTTTTCAAACATCTTTGTTTTAAAATCATATAACACCTTAGCATTGGGCATAAATTACTTGTCAGTGACTAACCCTTCAAATGATTTGAAACCTGGATTGTGATAATGCTTTCTTTGTAGGTGGCTGTTGTATGAAAACCAGCCCAAAGCAAGAGTATGCCAATTAACAGAAATCAGTATTACCCTTCTGCTTCAGTTTATGAAGACCATTTTCCCAGTGCTGTCCTCCTGAGTGCATGCAGCTTTCTTGGCTTGGTATCAGTTGCAAATTTTGCATGGGTACTCTCTGTTCCTTCATTCAAATCAAAAACAAAGTATTGAGTAGAACTGGGTCAAGGACAGACCCTGCAAGATCCTGCTTGAGATGCCCTTTTAATCTGACAGAAAACTACTGAGAAATATTTTTTGAGAGAGATTTATCAAACTGTTGCACACCCACTTCATGGAGATTACATCTAGGCCATGTTTCCTTAGCTTACATATAAGASAGTCATGTGGAACAGTCTCAAAAACTCTTTGAAGTCAAGATAAATCAAGACATGTCTAGTGTTTTTCTTCACTAGGCCACTTACCCCTTCAAAAGTAGAAAATCAAATGGATTTGCCAGACATTTGCTCTCATTTATTCACTGACTTTATTATCATCCAAGTACTCACTAATTGTTTAACATATGTCATTCTGGAGTGTCTTGGGGATGAAATTTAGCCTAACTAACTGCTCTCCACCCTTTGCTGTAAAATGCCACACTGAAACCAGGGCACTGTCAGGCAACAGTGATTTGCAAAATATCCTCCCCCAAAGCCAAGGACATCCACCAGTGTTGGTGTCCTGGGCTCAGGCAGCAAGCTTAGCACTGCAGCCATGCAGCGGGGTGCTCTGCTGGAGCTCTACTGATAGGACATGCCTTGGCTGGGAACCTGACCATTTGTCACAACCATATCTCAAACTGAACTGGAAATAGAGAAATTTTAAGTTCATGATTTTTATTTTAAAAACAGCATACACGGCCAGTGTAATTCCTTTCCTCACCCCCCAGCATGACAATGTGTTCCACATGGAAACAATAATACAGATTCAGGTGATGAATTTTCTTTCCTATTTGGCTTCCAGGGATGGAGACAGAGGAAACAGCTTAGCACATCCATGCAGCCTCTCCGGCCAGCCAGTCTCCACCTCCTGCCAGCAGATCCCAGGTCAAAGATCTCCTAAAAAAGGGTTGTGGTACAGTAAAAAAAGCAAAAAGCTTCTTCCATGTCTAAAGAGGACAATCCAGGACAACATCACTGCTCAGATGAGCGAGGGCTGGCAGGAGTGGTGGCAAATCAAGTGCCTGCCCATTCCCCCTTTCAATACTCTTATTGTAAAGGACTACCTACAGTCAGTTGTTAATACTATTCTTTCCAGCAGGGAAGCTGAAAAAAACTTCCTTCTAAAATACAGCTTTAGTTAAATGACTGATATTTAACAATTATCCAGAAACACAAAGCAATGGAGGAGATGAGAGCAAGTTAGGATTCTCAGCTGTCCAACAGGATGAAGGAACTCACAGCTAGAGTAGAAACCCCTTCCTGATTTTTTAATTTACACTTCAATTAGTAAATTCACTAATTGCTGTCCTGGTGAAGATCTATAAAAGCATAGCAAAAGTGTTATTTGGGTAGGATTTTTCCTTGAGTTGGGTCAAGTTTGTCATGAACTCAGAGTTCTTTCTAGTGGCAGTGATTACCCAGTTTATTACAGGCTATTTGTAGCAGGAATAGCATGGCCTGTATGTCACGGCTCAGAATTTCACAGTACTAGGTTCTGATTAATGCACAGAAATCAATAAACAACAAAAAAATACCCTGACCCTGAAAATCCCACAAACTAAACATGAGAACCTATAGAAAGGCCCAGCAAATACAGGGGGAGAAAACAACATAAATGATGTGGTTATGATGAGCACAAATCAGAATCAGTTAAGAAAGTACAAGCTGTCAAGCTGCTGCTATGTGGTTTACAAGATGTCAAGGCAGAGATGCAGTTGATCTAAAAAGAAGTCTATGTTGGTCTTGCACATGTCAATGAACCCATATTAAATAAAGGACCAATACTGTCAATGCTTATCTGTGTGAGAAATCAGTCGTGCCACCCAGTTGTCCTCTGCAATTATACCGGTCCCATAATATTTTCATAATTTAATTTTTTTTACTGTTTTTCTATGAATGTTCTCTCATGCTTCATTTGGAAAATAATGCAGTTTAAAGATAACTAAGGAACTGACATCACTTTCTGAGTCCGCTGAAAGACTCTCATGCTACAGATTTAACCATCACATTTCTATTTTATAAAAGAAAAGCCAACTGCAATAAGCAAACCTTCTAATCTGCTTAGCCAGAACATGCAGATTCTGTGTTATACATCTTTACAGGCTTTTATGTCCAAATCAAGGAGAAAAATCACTTGGGAAATGTTCTGAACAGGTAACCTAAAAGGAAGCATTCAGACATTGGACTGTACTAAGGATGCGGTAAAGAATGCAGGAAGCTACCTTGTCTTTTGCACCCTTAGTTCAATGCTGTGTCTGAGTATAAAATAAGGTAGGAGATAACCTTCAAACCAGTGAAAAACAAATATGCTTTTCATCTTAACATACAGTAGTATCAACTACACATTTCAAGACCAGGATGGAGCTATACCATGCCTCCTCCACCAGAATAAAGTATATCTTCCACCACACTCTCTAGTAACAAAGCTGTCCCAAAGCTTTCGGAAAACCTCTGGTAGTCCTGGATATCCTGGAGCCACTGGTTAACATCTGTGCTGTAAGCCACCAAACATTTCTCATGGTTGCTGTGGAGTGAGTGGGTCTGGATTTCTCAATCTTGCAGATATTGCAATGGCAGCTTGGGGTTGCTGGATGTGTATGTATGCTGGATGCTTGTCTTTAGGTGTTTTCCTCTACTGGAATCTGGCTAATAAGACATATACTTTTCATCTGCACATCTATGCAGGAGGTGGCCAGGACTTACAGATAATGAGTGATGTGATTTACGTGTCTTCTGATTTTGTTTGCAGGTGATGCATGGCAAAGACTACATTATATAATCTGATAGATTACTACTTTAATATATGTGGATTACAGTCTATAAATTCTCAATCATTTTCCATTGAGTAATATTTCATAATCATTTCAGGGAATATTGAATAAATAATTGGGAAACATTTTGGTAGAAGTGTTCTTTTTATGTTTCATTTGGAAAAAAAACAAAATACAGCATGAGGTTATGGGATAAGAAAACTGCTGTTGTTTTCTTTTACTCATATATATAATGCCTATGCTTGTATTATTTCACATAGCAAAAGCTTCCTGTTGCACACATGCTAACATATATGAACGTTATTGATGTTTTCTTTGATACTTACTAATTTTCTGTGATCTACTTAACATTACTGGGGTGTTTATCATGAAATATATTTCAAAAACAAAAATCCTTTTAGAAATGAAATGCCCCCAGGCCCTCCTCCTCCAAGAATAAAGTGAGAAAAGGGGAAAACAAAAGTATTTCCTGTTGTTGTTTTTAAATTGAAGATGATGAGTGATGGCTGTGTTTTAGGCTTGTGGGAAAAGTCATTCCAATGCCAGAATTTTTAGACTGGGAAAAGGAGTTCCTGTTTTCAGACTCTTTAGACCAGGAAAGGGATTCTAAAGCTGCACTTGCAACTGCATGTATCATATTGAAAATTCCAGTAGGCTGGGAAAATATCAAGGTAAGCAATATTTACTTTAAAGCACAATGCCAATGGAGGTCTAGATGTATTTCTGCATACAGTTTATAGATCCCATTGAGTTTTGCTTTAGATAAAGACTACTAGAGTTCAGCACATACAAATTTTTTAGTCTAATTATTCTTTAATGGTTTCTTTTTCAGAAGACTACATAATAAATGAACAACTCAGCCTGAAAGTCTGCATTTAGGATCTTGCTGTGGATCAGGGACAAAGCACTTTGTACAAATACTGGAAAACCTTGTTCTAATTAAAGCAGACTTCTCTCATAATGAATCAATGTCCAGGTGTGCAACAGGCTTCCTGCAAAGAATAATAGCTTCTATTTTTTCCCAGACAACACAGACAACAGATGCACCTCATCTGCTCTTCAGCAGTTTCTTTGACAGATCAATACAAAAACATCAAGCCTTAACCAAAGTACAACAGAATCAATATCACAAGGAGATCAAGTTTCACCAGTACAACTGAGAATGCAAAGCTTGCAGCATTACCTTGGCTGAGTGAAGAACAGTGGCTGGTAATTACTTTTTATATTGTTTTAAATATACATTTTATGGATTAAAAACCAAATGGCCTTCAGGATTTTTTAAAAGATGCCATCCTATCCCATCCCAGTTTTATGATCTTAAAGACAGCTGAGTTTGTGTTTAGACACCAAATTTAAAAATGACTCTACTGCGACTTCATCTAAAACAACAACAGCTCAGAGTAATTGATTAATTCTGCTACAAAAGGGCCTGCATCTTCAAAGAAACAAGACTATATTTTAAATCCTCGCTTTCAGGGGAAGGTGTAGTGGTCCAGTCAGAAATCTGACACCCAGACAGGGAACACGCTTGCCAATCAGCATAACAACCACCCCACCTAGTGTATCAACCTCGCACAGCAGCAGTCTTGCTGAGACAAAATCTGTCATAGAGATTTTTTTCCTACCATAATTCCCTATCAGTCAACTTTGCAACTGGAGAGGTTAAAATATCTCATAGATAGGTCATAGATAGATAGATAATAGGAGGTGCATCAAATGAGTCTTAAGACTGAGGGGAAAATTAGGAGCATCTGGTACAACGCACATTGTTGGGCTAACGGAGAGTTTTTTTAGCTGTGGCAACAAGTTAAAGTACAAATTTTGCAGTAAACATAAAGATATTCTGTACTCTGAATATCTGAAGTACAGTCTGATACTTCTGATACTCTGAAGTACAGTCCTATTGAGTTTTCTGTGGTAGACTCTGTGTTTTTAGGCTCTTCCATGGCCCTGTTGGAAAACCCCGACCCATGGGCAATTCTTCTGCTACCTCTACGGGAGGGCACAGCCAGAACTGGTCAGGGTTCAGGGTGCCATCTCTGCTAGCCACCACGGGCAGGTGGCTGGAGTCTTCCTGCAGTCATTGGTGCTGGATGGAGAGCAGTTATCTCTTCCCACTTTTTCCACACTTGTTGGGCACTCCAGTGCAAAGGAACTGGAGAATAAAGATTTTCCCCGGAGAAGGAATCGAGGGAACAGAATCAAATGCAGGAGTTTGCTGGGGATAAAGTGGAAGAGGCAGAGCAGAATCAAATGACTGTTCTAGATAAAAAAAGGTCATTTTCCCTGTTTGTGGACATACTGGTGGGATTATCAAGGAACTAACAAAAGCAGCGGAAAACTTGGAAAGAAGTAATTGCTTCTGTCCCCGTTGGGGATCTCTCACATTTTAAATCCCCTCTGTGTTCCTTTGCTATCTGAGCCAGTACTTTTTTCCACTGGATCTCCCCTCACCTTAATTACTTCTTTTGATACCATAATAAAAAGGACTAGCTGAACAGCAGGAGATAAATCTCTCATGTCACAGAAGAGCCAGCGTGCTCCTCACTCCCACTCACAGGAAGAAGGGGTGGGAATGACCCTGTGCAATCCCATTCTCTTCCTGTCCTTAACTAAGCATAAGGGATCCTAGCAAAATTCTCACCCCATGAGAAGACCCTCTTGCTTGAAGCTAGGCTGGCTGGAGTCCTCCACACCATCAAGTGCACCTCCGTATGGCTTTTGCAGAAAAAAGGCAGAAGTCACTATACAATGTTATACCTACAGTGAAATGGCCACAGATGCTTTCCATTTGCTCTTTGCTCAATTTCCTTTGGAAAACAATCTATAAGTACTTAGGATGGCCCACTTATTTTGATCGTTATTAAGTCTGGGCAACCACAAAACATATTAATACTTCTCCTGTCTGCTTAAATCAGGACATTGTTAAGAGGCTGGAAATTAAAAAAAAAAAAGAAAAAAAAAAGTCTGTTCCCAAAGGAAGTTTTGACTCCCAAAGGACTGTGATATTGAACTACAAGTCACTTCATCTTTTTAAAGGGTTTTGAAGAGGCCTTCCTGGGATGAAAACTGGAGTAATGTATTTCAGCCTGAGCCAAAGCCCTTTGAAATCTATAGCAGCGTTGCCAGACACAAGTACACAAACATCATGAATCAGGCCCCCAGAACCATGAGGCTGACCTAAAAAGCATATCACTTCTTTAAAAAACAATAGATTTCTCTGACTCTTTCTCTGTCTTCTGAGTTCTGAATGCCTGGGTATGGCAGGATCATGTTTTCAGTAGTTTTCCACACTGAAGAAGCCCAGCAACCATTAAAAAAAAGAGAAAACTGCGACTGTAAAAGCTAAACCAAAACAATAATAAATACTGGAAAGTCGTGAAAGCACAAGACCAGAAACACTGCATTAGACTTCAGTGACAGTGTACTAGTGTGTTTAAAAGAAAAGGACTGCACAGTAGCTGAACATGAAGATCTGGGTGGGTCACAAGAACGGTGATGGCTTGGCTGGATCACACTAGCAAGTTGTCATAGCCCAAGCTGCATGCTTGTTAAGCACTGCTCACTGTGCAAAAAGTGCTGGGTCTTCTCTTTTTTTCAAAGGCAGTGCATTTGCTGAGACATCAAACGTCCATATTATCCACTAACTCTACCTCAAACACGCTCAAATCAGAACAAAAGTGTCAAACTTGGCACAGACTGGAGGGGGGAAAGGAACCATGTGCCCAGCCTTTTTTCTTCTGTGGCAAAGGAAACTGCCTCAGGACATAGAGATCTAAACCTACTACCCTGTTCAGCATTAGATATGCCCTGTGGCCTGCCTTCAGACTTTCTCTTCATGATGTCTCATAGCTACTAGTTGGTTCCTTCCTTACCTATGACTATATCTTCTAGTAGAGAAAGGAAGGCTCCGCTATTCTGATAGCTAGATGCTTGTATTTCAGTGGTTTAGAAAAATGGCATTTAAATGAACTGAACTGGAGTGAAGTTTCATAAATACAATCGTCATACCAAGAAACTATCAATACCTATGGACAGGGCATACCTAATACACTGTTATTCCTTGCACATCATGAAACCTCAACAGAAGAACACATACTAGAATTTTACATTTAAAATATGCACCTCTACTATAAACAGACATTCAGTTCTGTATCAAAGTATTTCAATACCCACTATCTGTAAGACTCAAACAATGTCCAATGCTGTTACAGAAATTCCTGGGCTCAGAGCAAAACAGTTAGGGACACAATACTCTCCAGAGCAGTACCAACAGAGGACACTCCATTAGAATATAAACCTGGAATTTCAAATCCCTGAACTACACCAGCCTTTACTGCAGGAGCCGTCAGCTTCAGAATGAATCACGCAGACATCTGGCATCTACCAAATGCCACTGAAATTGGGGCATCTACCAGATGCCACCGAAATTGGCTTCTGGTTTTTCCTCATCACAATTATTACACTGGTCAAATCGCTTTCATAGGAAACCCAACTTACCTAAAAACATGAAAGCCATTCCTGCAACAACCCAGTTTCAAAAAGACTAAGCTCCCATTGATATATGGAGATTAGGCCCATTGAAAGGTACAGTACTTCTATTTTGGTAGCTATTATTGACATCTAAAAGGATTAGAATCAGCAATCCTTTGCATGCATTTTTCAGCCTGCAGGTCCTTCTTTTAAATGTGCATAATCTGAAGCATTTAATTCTTAGTCTGAGAGAGATGGTATGGCCATTTACACAGTTCTTTCTGCTTTTTTCCCCCTCATTATTATGATAAACAATGCTTGTGTAGAAACATTTTGGTCAAACCTCACTTGCTCTATACACGATATGTATGAAGTTTAGTTTTCTGGTGTTTGATTATCTCTATGGGATACATCACTGAAACGAATTCACTGAAGCAGAAGTACAGAGTTCTGGTAAGTATTAGAACTCAGTTCACTAATTAGTGCCTGAATTAAAATCTCCTTGACGCCATTTCTTTAAAAATAGCAATGGGTTTAGAAAACACACAGAACTTGTTTATTCAATGGACTTGTCATTGTCAAGACCCTGTTGACTTTACAAGAATTCATCTACATATATATTTATCTTAATGCTAGGGTAAAGGTGAGTGTAACATAACTCCTCCTCTTTGAAATACTGAGGGAGAATTTCCTTTGCCTTTCCCCTTTTGTTTTACTCATCTTATTGTCAGTTCTGTTCAAAGAAATCTTTCTGCCATGGCAAATTACACAATCATTACTGAAATAAGCACAATCTCTCCAGGATATGGAGTAAACGCCCTGTGGCCGTTTGTCTTTACTGCCCACTCCTGAACTATCGGTGTATTGCTTCTCAGTATGAGGCAGCTTTTAGCGTCTCTCCCCTTTCCCACAGCTCTCCCAAGACATACCTACTCCCTGCTATGGATTAACTGGAGAAATAGAAGAACCTCATGGCACTGAAGCTCAGCTGAACAATTTATGGGACTCCAATACTTTCCCTATGAAGAAACAGCAGTGGCAGTCTCCAAATGGTACAAATCTCTTAACTCCCCCTTTGCTGGTCAGGAAGTCTCCTTCCCTTCTCATTTGGTTCCCTCTGCTTTTAAAGGAGGCACAGAAGGGCACCCTGCCACAGATGGGGGAACATAGATACGGCTCTTCTACCCAATCAAAAAGCAAGATTCGTTTTTATCTCCTTAGCCCAGTGCAGCCGGTGCAGTTGGACAGCTTGTACGCTCAGTCCTGGGTCCCTCACCTGTATTCCTGGACTTGGCCTAAACAAAGAACAATAAAAAAACACAACTGCAAAAGACCCTGCTCATTGCCACTGCAAGACTCTTTCTTTCACATACTTTTTAGTGCATTTCCAAGTCTGATTTTAAGCGTCTCCAGCAGAGTAGTTTTCCCTGTTTCTCTTGGGAGACTATTCCCCAGCCCAATAAGTCTTACTTCCAAGAAACCCCTTTTACATATGTCCCCTTCTATGGTTGTACCACTTTTCCTTTCTTGGCCTAGAACTAGTGGAACAAATATCTTTTTCCCCACAGAGTTTGCAAAATAATGCAATATGGTTGCAAAAGCTGTGTACTCTACTGAGCTATTTTTACTTGTCAAAAATTTATGTGATATTAACTCATGTGTTTCTTGCAAAAGACAATTTCTAATTTTAATAAATGACAGCCCCCCACCCTGTCAAAGTACAAAAACATCTAAAACAGACAACACAGTTGCAAGCTCTATAGAAGACACAAGAAAAGAAATAGAGAAAAGCTTTATTTAAATTACTGACACCAAGACTAAAACTGACAGGTCTTTGTCACCCTGAATTCAGCAGACCCACTGTAGACGTCTTTCCAGCAGTCACTCCTTTGTCTTTTCAAAACACTGGCATCTGTGCTATTCTAGACATTGTAAAAAAGTGCTTTTATTTGCATTTTAGTTAATCCAGCTTGAATTAAGAGTGATTTCAAAGTAACTGCCTAARTTGCTCTTAGGCAATTATCTTGCTATTTTGAGCTGGCTTGCCACAGGCCATCACCCAAGGACCAGCAAATCTGCGGAGATGCCTGCTGCTGCCTCCACCGTGTACATGGACTGGAAGGGTTTATTTATCCCTGTGGAGGTTGCGAGGAACTTTCTTCCAGGGTCTTGTGACGACCAGGAGAGCTGTTTGACACACAGCCAAAGAAGAGTAGGCAGCATATCTGAAGCCCAAAGTTCAGCCCAAAGCCTATCACCCRTAGAGCTGAAAGAAAGTAATTTGGCTCTGTTGTTTCACCCTGGGTCAGGCAGATTCTGCATTGCAAGGATGCAGCTTTCTGTTGCTGTTTCTGACAGACTGCTAAATGAACAAGTTATGGTACAACATGTCCCTTCAGAGTACAGTGTGACCATCAGACATGCAGCAGCTGGGGGGAAGGAAACCCTCTTCAGCGTAAATATTTTGCTCTCCTGAGAGCCATTTTAGAAACCTTCTATATTCCTTTTTCGAAATCACTCCTGCTCTTCCTGTTACCATTTAACCTATTGTGCTAGCTAGATGGACTTAGCTGAAAAAGCGGATTCTGCTGTGAACCAAGTCAGAAGGCACTGGCCTTTGTTTAAGGAGAAAAATGTTTAATATGTACATTTAATACACTATTTSGAGCTCTGTTAGAGTTTAAGAGCATGTTTGCCTATAGTTCTGTCTTAGAGAAAAACCTATCGTGTGCCCTGTGACAAACATCTGTACCATAGAGTGGAATACATGCTGTTGGTTTGTAAGATGAAATCACCTCCAAAATCATATATACATTAACTTGTTCACCATGTGAAGATCCCTTTGGACAAATTCCAAGGTGATAATATAAACAAGAGAAAGCTCTGAAAATTAACGCATCAATCCTTTGGAAATCATTCTTTCAAATGATTTTTGCTACTTGCAGATCAAAAATCATTGTTTATCTCAACTTTCAAAGAACAAGGAAAAATTCATAGATTCATAGCAGATGTGTCTCCAAAGATTTAAATAGCTGTGTGGCAGCGTATTTTTTGAATTTGCAATTCACTAAAATAAACACCATGTGAAATACTGCCATTCAGCACTGTTTGCAGCAAGGCATAACAGGAAGACACCATTTTTTTTAAATGTTCAGGGCTCAAAAGTCAAAAGGATGGAAGAAAGATGCCGTGGCCCTGGGGAATTGAACTTTCACTCTCTCCTCACTGCTAAGAATCCAGATTTGAGATCCTGCTCAGAGGAAAACAGATGGAGGTGCATAGAGCCCAAGTAACGAAAACAGTATGCCATGCTTCATCCTTGGGGCTAGAACAGTTAATATCATGACCTGGGATGTCCTCAGAATCGTCACTGATCCCCTATGGATTATACTTACTCTGGCTGTAAAAGTGATAGGAAATATTTCAAACCCAGCCTTTCTGAGCTTGCCAAAACTGCTTTCAACCAGAAAAATTCAGAATTATGACATGCAGACACTGCCTTTTCATGCCGAGCTTTGGTAGCGCTTACCTTTTTTCAGATAAAAAATTCATTGTTTCGTCAGCTGTTTAAACCACTAATATTAATTGTCAGCAGTGACACTGGGCAACAGTAAAAATAAATAAATAGCAGATGACTGCTAATTATCCTTTCACTCACAAAGTTTAATATAGCTGCCTGTGTTTGAACACAAAAAAAGCCTACAATTAGGACACATTCAACTGCAAATGTACTACAACCCATTCTTTATTGTGCTTGTAGATGACACAAAACAATACATCAACACCAATTCTAGCTGGTGCCTGTAATTTTCTTGAGTACTGTGTATATTAGTCACAGATGTATCTTAAAAGCTATGATTCTCCACCAAAAATGGAAAAAGAAAACACAAACGCTTTAGAGAGGTAGATTTGTTCAACATGCTTTTTAGGGCCTGGCTCCATGAAGTGCTGGGCATTCTTATTTTTCAGAAAAGGCATTTTGCCCTTTAAAGAATTTGATCTCTAATAATTTAGTCTTAACTAAAGAAAATGGCACTAATACCCACTTTCACTGTGTAGGAGGTTGGGTTTCATTAGAATAATGGAATTTTGGTGCCAGAGAAATTCTGACATTTCTCTGCTGCCTTCCTCCCTGCTCCCGCTCCCCAAATGAGGACAAAAAAACTCCAATGTTCATATGATGACAAGTTCTAAAAAACTTAGACCAATGCTTTGAAGTGTCAATTTGCTGTTTTCGAATTTTGTCAGATCTTTCTCCTGAAAAAGCAAAAATGTGGCTGAAATCAGAATTGTTTCTACCAAAAAATGGATTTTGCCAAAACCATTATTTCATCAGGATATATTTGTATTCAGAAAAACTGCAGCTAACTTAACAATCTTAAATAATGAAAGAATCATGGCAGAGTGCAGTGTTTCTCTGATCCTCACCACTATGCTAAGCTTTATCTTAGAAAAGCTCATAAACGTCTCCTTCTTTCCTAACATTTCACACCTCTTCTTTTCAGAACTTTCTAGGAGACCTCTTTTTCCCCATTTCCAATGAATTCCTAAAATAGAATGAATCCCTGCTTTGCCTGTACAAATTCTGACCTTTATCTTCCTTGACATCCAGAAAATACGCTGGCATTCGCGAGTTCTTAGTCCCATTCATATCTCAGTCCCTGGATACTGTAGGTCAAAGATCCTACAACATTTGGGAAGCATTGGAGTGCATGACTTCAATAAGCAGGGAACAACCTAATAAATACACAACCTGACCTAGACAGGGGATCATCAAAATGGGGTATGTGGGCTACTGAAAACAAATAAATGAGATTTGTTGGAAGCTGCGGAGAGTAAAGAAAACAAGTAGCTAGTAGGGGGAGGAGGGCTGAAAGACCAGGGAAAGGTGAAAGAAAGAAAAAACTGGATTCCTTACATATCAGATATAGTTTGATAGGAAGAACCTGGTGAAAGGTATCAGAACTGAGCTACCAACTGATACACCCCATTAAAAGAAACTATGTGTGGTATTGTGCAACTGGCCAAATTCCTTAAGTGGGAGCTAATATGATTTGTGTGCGTGACTGAAGTCATACCTGAAGTTGAAAGGAAAGAAAAAGCAATTACTTTCGATAACAGTCCATACTCCCCAAACAAGTTCTTCTTGATATTGTAAATTGTGCAGATATTAAAAAATGTAAGAATGTAGAATATAAGCTGTAGGATACTTGTTTAATTAAAAACAACCAGAAAATGCTACTGTTTTAGAGGAAAAAAAAAAGAAAGCATTATTTCAATGAAAAGTCATTTACATGCAGTATTTTAGCACTTGAGCTGTAGGCATTACCACCTCCAGCAGAGTACTTCTTCCTCTTCCACATTTCCCTCCCAGGACCTAGCTATTTGGCCATGTATTTCTCTGAGTATGGCAAAGCGGTTTCAACAGTAACACAAGAAATGGGAAGAACAATCTGAAATGTGCCAGAAATACATAAGAAATGAGAGAGAAGAGAGAGAACAAAAAACATCTTACTGCCAAAGTTTGCAGTGTTTTATGCTGCTCTTAGCTGCTCTTTATTATAAACTAACCAAGAACAAGGCCGACTTGCAAAGCATATTGGCTTTAATTTAGTGACGCTTCAGGCTGTACTAAAACAGTACCAATGCTTCTGAACTCACTACACCAAGGATTTGATACTGCTAAAATATACTGATATTTCACTACTTCAGCCTTTCTGAAGTCAAAAATCATAATCAAAGGCATTCATAGCATTTATACAACATATATGAAAAGTCTATTTCTGAAGCAAAACTATACAAACAGGAAAGTTTTCTTAACTCACCACAGAATAAAGTGTTCACGGTCTATAAACTCTGTATATATTTCAGAAAGATCACAATGCTTTCCACATGAATGAAAATCTAGAACATCTCTTTTTGTGGTGTTTTTTAAGACTGGCAATTTCAAAGACAAATTAAAAAGTAACTGAACTCAGAACACCGAAATCGGGATTTTCTATTTTCTTCTGGATGCTTTTCCTTAGGAACCACCTGGTTTGATAGTATCTGAGAAAAACCCCAACTTCTGCAGCTGTTAAAAATAGCAACATACAATGCTAGGTTAAAAAAATAAAAGATTGCTGAAGACATTTTTGTCTTATGCTAAAAGATATACAATGAGAAGTTCAGAAGTAAGATTAATACGGGTATTAGTTAACTTTGAAATCCTATGGGTTTTCTGGCACTAAAAAGATTCCTACTTCAAAAAGGAAGAAGAAAAAAAAAGTAAATTCTTCTCCAATCTTTAAAAAAACTGCCAATTATCTCTAGCCCTTTGACCTTGTATGGTGTCTACCATTTCATGAAATAATGGCAAGAAGGGTGGTATGGGGGAGGGAAAGGAAGATAAATCATTTATGCTAACAATGAATTTGACTGATGAAACGTTTAGGTTTTAAAAACAAACCAAATACTTATTGGAACAAATTACTTACATTCAGCAAAGATAAGGAGTAAAAATTTTTTTCAGCTACTCTTTAAATAGCTTGTTCAGGCTTCATACTTCAAATGTGATCTGATATTAAATGGTTACTTGGTAAAAGCCACACATTAGCAGGAAGTGCTAAATGCCAAGGGCCGTGAGAAACTAAAATACACACAGTAGCAAAATGCTGAACAGATCACACAGCGAGCTGCTGATTTGTTCCTGCAAAATACATATTAAATCATATGCTGCAAATGTTTGCAATCCAATTTCTACTTAGCTAACCATGAAGATCACTACCACATTTAGAAAACACTTTTTTATTCTGAGTCCAAGTCAAAATATTTGACTGTAAAGTGCTGTCCCAGAAACTGTTTCATGTGTAAACAACATAGCATACATGTTTTGTGTTCGTAAATCATTGTGCTCACAGTTTATCCAACACTTAATCAAACTGGGTAAATACCAAGAACACAACCCAGTTATTCTGCAAGATTTGGTGTGGAACAATATCCTTTAGCCCAATATAAAATAGGCAAATTCTTATTTTGCATACAATATTGTATAAACTCCTGTTAGAAATGACTGACTAGATTCTGGCGCACACTGCTTCCTTCTGCATCCATCTAATCTTATAAGCAAAAACAGCTACATGGGCAGACTTAAACTTTGCATAGTGTGCAGCGTAAAAAGTTATGTGATTGCTAGATTTTTCCTCAGCACACTTTTGAAACTACAAGTTATTTGTAAGGATGATAGGAATCAAATTTAACATTACGTGATGATGGCCTAAGTGTGTGCTCAGATTATTACAAAGAAGTAGATGCTCCTATTTTATAAGCATATGTCAAATTGCCTCTGGGTATGATTGCTCCCTATTCCTGATAGTTCAAATTTTCAAGTTGTTGGAAAAATATGAACATGGATTTAGGGAAAGGGTGCACTATTTCTTAGAAACCACACAGTTCAGTCACAGTTGCTGAGCTTAGATTCTAAATCCCCAACAATGTCTTAACTTTTGCTATAGTTTTCCATCCCAGATTATCTGCCTTAATCTTCTTGCAAAATTCTGTACTTTGATTTATGTTGTAAACAAGTCATGCTTGATATAATAGAGAATCATGTTTTCGTCAAATTCCCTATTTTTATAAAACATAGCAAAAATTTTAGTTATGAGTATACTTCCACATCATGAGTCTCTTGGCCCTGCACCTTGCCATTTCCCCTATTTGTTGAATGAGAAACTCCATCTTTCTAACAGTCTAACACCAAAGCACAACTGATGTCTTCTTTAAAAATACTGAGCCCAATTCCCATAGACTTTGGTAGGAATCTTGCTTGATGTATTTGGAAATCAGATCCCAGAAACTGGAATCTGTCACCATTTTGGAAAGTATAGGTGTAAGTGCAGAGAGAAACAGAGGCAAACTTAAAGAGCTACTCACTACCCATAGTTTATGTTTTTCCCTAGGCACCATGCCTGTAGATGGTCAAATCAATATCAAGAAAGAAAGTTTGGGGGGGGGGGTTCACTCTTTCTAGAAGCTCAAATACCAGCTCTCAAAGACATTTTATTTTCTATGCATCAATCAAAAAGGGTTTGTCCACTACTGTCAGAAGAGAATCTGAATTTTTTTATGTTTGCAAAATGGAGCACTCCAATCATGAAAAGCTCTAATATGTCCAACATTCATCAATTTTCTTCCCATCCAACATCAGCCACTCTGATGCTCTGGTCACTACATGAACTCTTCCCCGATTCTTCACTTAAATGGATGATTTTAAGCCATCATTTTACCCACCTTATTCTGGGAACAGCAGAAGATACAATTCTAGCTACTACTCATTATCATTTTTGATAAATTAACCTGCTAAGGACCACTTTGCTAGCCAAGAACTCCCAGAATAAACTGGAATGTCTGAGTCTTGATCAGGGACTGTAATTTTTCTCTCTGCCTTTCACTCTTTCTTGCACTCCAGCATCTGGGATATAACCTGATATATGGGTCAATTTGTCTGAATTCTCTGGTAGTTTCTTCCTTCTGCCATCAGAGAAGCACAAAAGGAATGGAAACAAAAATGAGGAGCTCACCTCTCATTCTGAAAGGTACACTTCTTTGCAGCAGAACAAATCATCTGAAACTATTACTTTTTACTGAAGAGCAGAGCAAGACCTCAAGAGGAAYTGCAACGGTATAACAGTGTCATTCACACAAAGTGCCCATAAACAGAATGGAGAAAATTTTTTTTTGGGCTTCTGGTCTGAGATGCAAAGTTCCCTTTTCAGAAGATGTGCCTCACCACAAACCTCCCCACCTTCAGAACAAAATGCAAGACTCTTAGCTTCAGTCTACTGGCTTTACTGCAAAAACCACAGCATTGAAACAGAGCAAAGTGAAAACTATCTACATAGAAATGCAGAGGCAGAATGTGCATGGTCACATGGCAGCAGCACACAGCAGTCGCTGTGGCTGGGGCCAGACGACTGCCACAAACAGCACCACCAGCTCCACTGTCACAACGGGAGCACAAAGACGGCTGATATAAAACAACATATTCTCCCTTCTCCATTGAGCCTGGTTCTCACCACTCAAACTCAGAGCTGCCCTCAACCCCGTGGCCACCAAATCCAGATTTTGGACAAGTTCTGGGAATCCATTTGAACAGTCTTCATTTCAAATGCAGTTCAGTCCCCATCTGTGCTGGGCAAATCAAGAAACTCAGCTAATTTGATCTGCCTTTAAGGTGGGTTTAAATCCAGTCACTGAATGTGGAAGGCTGCTTGAAGGCATTTGATTCAACCAGTGTTTCATGGAGCAGCTCTGATGCTGCTCTGAAATTTTAGGAGAATATTTCTTCTTGACCTGTCTCCTATAGATGCTCGTACAAACTAGCCAGTTGTCAATTAGGGCTGTACCATGATGTTTAAGGGATGCACAGGCTATGTCTTCCACAGAACCGCTGAAATCTGATGACTTTACACTTTGTTAGGGTGTAAACCGAAAGTCTAGATCATGCCACTGGCGCTCATGAGGAAGAACACCTTATTCCTCCCAGGGTCTTACCAGAAGTAAAGAAAGTGTTTGAAGGTGAAGGCTGTGCCAGACACAATGATGGGTGATGTGATGCAGCCCTGAAAGGGAAATTGGGTAATCTGCTACTACTCACCCTAACAGAAGAGGCCTATTTTAAGAAAAAGGAAAAACTGAAAATATACTTTTCTAACAAATAGGACCATGGTTGATGAAGTGAGGTTCTGTGAAGTGATACCAGGAAATTGTTACATTCAGTACATGATAGTAATGGAGGAAAGAGTGGGGGTAAGAAAGCAAAGGCAGCATAAATGTTGGGAGAACGCAGTCAGACTCATTGCACTTTCAAGATACATACAGTACTGATCTAGAATAACAGGCAGATGGATTTTATGAGCTACTGCCAAAGCTGCTTTTAGAAAGCCTATTATATTCTCCCTAACTAGACAGTCTCTAAAAATATTGTCTCTTAACAGATCCCGCACTGAGAACGGTGAGTCAAGTGGTAGTAAAGTAAAATGACAGTGTGAACTCTTCACAGGGTATCCACTGATCTCTGATGGAGTGTGTACAGACAAAACTGTCTCCTCGGCACCACTGGTGTCCGAATCTCGCCAACAAAGACAAACGTGCAACATAAACCACAACTTTTTACGTTAGCAGTTGGAACTGGATCACTCTAGGAACAAAGGTAAACAAACATTTTGCAGGTGATTTAAAATGTAAATCATTCTTTTCTAAATGGGACAGCTGGAGCACAGGTAGCATCTGATGTAAATGAGTGACCTACTTTAAATTAAAAAAATGACACAGCTGGAGAAAGAGGTAGAAGCAAAAATAATGAGTCATATTGTTTTCCTAAGTGCTTCACATTTCTGCCCCCATTACGGTTGTTGTCCAGGTTAGTGGGAGAATGAAAAAGCAGGTTATTTTAATGGGATCATAGTATTAAAAGAATTCTCTAACCACCACGTTAAAATTTTAACAGCTATGAATCTTTAATGCATACTTTTCTTTTTAGAAAGGGAATCATCAGTTGTGTGCCAATAGATAAGTATTTTGGTTGTGCCCAATAAGCAGCTGGAAGAAAATATAGGAAGCAGCAGTGGAAAAAATACAGAATGAAAGAAAAGATTATGACAAAACAACAACCAGAGAAAGCAACTCTTGTCAGTTGCTGGCAGGAAGCACATCCTCAAAATTAAAAGAGAAAAACGAAGTATGGCAACAGGGAGGCCTAAATTTTCTATTTAAGAAATTCCAAATAACAACATATCTTTGAAAACACCATCATTTTACCTCCACTGGATTTGCCATTCTCATTTACTGAATGCAGTTCATTGGTAGGAGTCCAAGTAGTTACACTGACAACCAAATTAACCCTAAGATTGGGTTTAGACCTTACTCTAAAACTTTTCAACCTCTGTGATAATCCCTCTGTGTCCAGGTTAAGGCATCTTGTCTACACAGCAAACTGGAGGGTGTCGTTCATGCAGCACTCTTCCAGATGATACTGAAATACACCTTGCCTGACATGTACTTCTATTTTGAACAAACCACTGGCAGTCACTTCCTCCCTTCCTCCTGCTCCACATTTGCTTGAATATATTGTAAGTGGATACAGAAGGAGGTAAAGCAGATATGGAAAAAAGTAAAATACAAAATGATGCAGAAAAATGGCACGCTGAGTTCTTTTTATTTGCAGCTTTTTGCCCCACAAGTTGAATCTAATGCAGGCTCCTTGCTCCTATGTGAATATGCAAGTTTTCACTCCCTCTTTGCACATAAGGCAGGCATTATCCACATCTTTGAGTTTCCCCAAGCAAATGGTCTGCTTCATCTTAAGCATCCCTAAGGAATAAACCTAAGAGGACGTTGTGGTTCGCTGCAGACACAACATGCCGCTGCCCTAATGGATGTTGCAGCAGATGAGGTCCCTCAGTGCCCTCAAGGGCTCTGAGGTGCTCCGCCTCCCAAAAACACAGTCCCTGATAGCATTGTGGTTTCTTAGGCACCTCTGTGCAGCACATCCTATGGCTGTATCTAAAATATTTGCATCTCCTGGGATGCACGTGCTCACAGTCTCATTTTAGTCAGTAGAGTAGTGCTGATTTGCAACCAGACAAGCATTATTTTCCAAAATGTGCTCAGCAATATGGAGCCCAGAGTTTCATCTTCTTTAATACTCAACCTCAGGAAACAGCTCCAGTAAGGAACTGCCTGGCTGATTATGTATTTATTTTACTTTGACCACTTTCAAATGTCTGTACTGTAAACTAGAATCCTCACTTCCTCTCATTTTACACAGGAGTTATTCTGAATCCTGCAGAGAGCCGACTTTGTCACAGAGGGCCAGCTTCCACCCCAAAAGCACCTCAAGTGCAATTGCAGTGGTTAATTCCTAGTGGAAGAAGGGATACTGGCTTACAAATTTTTGCCTCACCTGTTAATGAAACCACCTTTAGGAAGGACTAGAAGGTAATATAGGTACAGAAGAAAAATTCTAGCACACCACTCAAGCGAAACGCACGGAGCAGCAGCAGCACGAGGAGCTTTGATGCCTGCTCCGAAACCCGCTCTGCAGCCCTCTCGGGGCTTTTCTGCCCTAGCAGTCGGAGAAGCTTCAGCTAACATGACCCAGCCGCGTCCTGACTGGGTTCCCTCAGACCTGCAAGTACAGAATGAAACACCACAATTTCGACGAACAGCGGCGC
>NW_020450909.1:226601-230776 GCF_003343035.1 Apteryx rowi | reverse complement strand
GGCGCTCCCCGGCCGCCCCGCCATCGCCGTCGGGGAGCCGGGCCAGGCCGCCCGGCGGGGAGCCGAGCAGGGAGGGAGCGAGGGAGGAGGCCGCGAGGGAGGGCAGAGGGAAAGTTGGCGGAGGAAGAGCCGCCCCTCGGCTCCGACCGCCCCGCCGCGGCGCGCCCGGCGCGGAGCCGCCCCGCCGGCACGGCCGGGCACTTGCGGGCAGACCCACGGCGGGGGGGACGGGACGGACCGCAGCCTGCCGCAGCTAAACGCTGTGCTCGCCCAGGGGCCGGGGGCGTCCCCCCCTCCTGCATGTGCCCCCGGCCCGCGTTGTGCCGCTGGGCCGCAACTGCCCGGCCGCCCGCCCCGTCGGGCGGCAGCGGGCGGGTCGGGGGGCAGCCCGCACCTGCGGCGCCCTGGCGAGCCGGCGGGGCGGAGGAGAAGGAGGAGGAGGAGGAGGAGGAGGAGGAGGAGGAGGAGGGCGTTTGTGCCTCAGCCTCATCTTGCAACTCTTACTGGCGCCGGCGATGGCTGTGACACGGTGATCGCTCGGCTCCGCTTCATTTTCTACTCTCGGAAGGAAAAGACTTAGCATCATTAGTGAGTGGAGCAACTGACAATATCAGCTCTGTTTTCCTCCACCTGCCATCCTCCCGCAACAAAGAGGTTGCACAATGCATCGCTCAACTGGTAGGGACTGCGGTGAGTCAAGTCTGCCCGAGGTGAAGGCTTTCATGTTTAAAGGGTAGGCATTTCCCCAGTTGCTGTTACATGGTGTTACAGGCAACATGCTGTTCACAACGAGGTCACAGTCACGTGACTCAACATTTTCTAAGGCCATCAAGAAGTTATTCCTTCTGCCTTTCAAATCAGAAGCAGAACTCACATCGACTTCAGTAAAAGCAGAATCAAGCCCCATGGTTTTGTGTTTTTTTACAGATGTACTTTTCTAACAGGAATCATCTTAAAAGGCAACAGGAGAAAATATAATGGCTTCATTGCTTTTTTTTTACACAAATAATTCTATATTCTGCCTTGAATAAAATCCCAGATGCACTGAAGTGAATGGCGAAGATTGACAGGATTTCACTCTGTATTTTAACACATCCAATATCACACGATCTAACTATCAAGGATGAAAGTCCCATTCAGATTATATGAAAAGACTCTAGTGTCTACCACTTCTCAGGTCTGAATCAAATCCTATCAAGTCTGAAATCTGTCCACGTGAAATTCAGGTATGGGTCTCTACTTCCTACTTGGAAACCAAGTGCCCTCCCTGCAACGCCAGACCCCGTGCAGCTCCCCTGGCGCATTCGTTGCGCAGTTTTCCCAGCAGTCATGCAACTGAGACACCGTTTGCCTTTGTCCAAGCAATCGATCCAGTGTGCAAGTCTCGTATGTTGGCAATTAGGCAGGTCAAAAGGTTTGTTCTGTTCATCATTTCCCAGGGGATTGCCTTCATTTTTTCCTCTTCTCTCCACTGAGAGACCATTCATTTCCTATCTTAACTGCAGAAAGCGGGACTGTGCTGTACAGGCTTCTCCTCACTTGTTGCAGCAAGGAGCTCCACACTTACAGACCTTCTTGTGGGGGCTAGATCACTCCTGCATTGTACAGACACTCTCTGCCCATGTTCGGAAAGCTTCCTGTAAAGACACTGACACTGGTCTCATGTTATACACAAAATCTCATAATGTACTATTTTAACTATTTACCCTTTACAGCTTGCACCATTACTGTGCACTGAGGACCTTTTCCCTCAATAGAGATTTCAGTGGCTAAGCATGTGTGGGCTGGTGACATTTTCTGAACCTGGTTAAGCCTTAATCAGAGGTATACTCATGACTCCTATTTACTGAACAGTTTCCTTTTTTCTTTTTCTTTTTTATTCAAAGGATGTAAAGAAGTTAATTAAATGAAATACGTAGTTCCACCTCCAGATCTCAGCAAAGTCAATGGGAGTCCACTGATGTCAGTAGGCTTTGGGTCAGACCCTTGAACTTTTCTTGGATGATTTTTCCCCTCAAAGCATTTTCAGTCACAGAGCAGTTGTAACTTTGGCGTGCTGTACAGAATAAGCTTCAGAGAGGATGCTGCAAAACTCACACATTAAGGAGCTGCTCAGTGCCTGAAATCCTTTGGTGTTGGCCAGTGATCAAACAGAAAAGGCTGCAGAAGGTTAAGAAATCCAAAGAGAAACTAGAAAAGACATTGTAACAAGAGGTCAAAGGAGTTTAGGAATACCTTTTGAGAAGCAAAGTCACATCTAAAGGAATGAACGTAAAAGAAGACACAGAGAAAGTAGGTCAGCATGGAATATAAAAGACAAGTATGAAGAGGCAGGCAAAAAAGAAGAAAAAAAAAGAAAGGCTCATATGTGTGATTTTCAAAGTACATTTGTAAATCAGGGTAATGTGAGCTGTCAGTCAGAAAGAATGATACCATGGAAGCCAGAATGCTTTTTAATTAGCCTGCAACTTAGTACACTCTTCAAGGCATATAACTGAAAATATTAAAAAATGATGTGCATTTCTTTTTAATAGCCATTTAACTGTTTTTGGACAAAGTGTAATAGTTGTGGTTAATGGCTCTGGAAACTGAAGTTCTACTTCTATAGATCAGGAAAAGCCTCAACAGTAAAGCGTACACCTCTCCCAGATGGAAAGAGATTGCTTCAGTTGCCTGCCCATTTATTTTTCAACTGTTCTGATGAGATTGCCAATGAAATTTCCATTTGTGCTGATGATTCTGGAAAGGTAGTATTTGCTCATTAAACCAAACTATTTCACAAAGGCCATTCAAAGACAACTAGGGTCTGATCCAGAAGTTTGTAATCCAGGTATCAAGAAAGACTGAAGAAGCAGTAGCCCGAGCTAAAAAGATGCATCTTTTAAAGTACGTGTCTGCCACCATGACCTGCAGCATAAATGTGAAATGTTAGCTACCAAAGCAAGGGAGCTTCAGTACAGGCTTCCTCCAAAATCATTCTAACAAAGAAACCTCTCCTTGATGAGTCTGGGGCTACCTTTTCGTCCTGGAAGCCATAACCACCTGGTGGGCTGAAAGGAGGTCTGCAGAGCCATAAAACTTGCATCCTTTCACGCTCTGCCAGGGAAATAAAGCTCTGTGGTGGGACATTGAGTCCATGGTGGGAAGGAAGCAGGAAGGACAAAAACAGCAGCCCGTTGAGGCCACCTCAGAACCTTGGGTAATTGACCAGCAGCTTTTCAGGTCAGCACTGATGGAGAACGATCTGAATTTGGGTTCTGAGGAACAGGACGGTACCTAAGCGTGGCTGAGCACTAACAGCTCCTGACAGACAGTCCTGGGGAAGGAGAAAGTGGAAGCAGAAAGATAGGATGTTGTCCAAGGTAGAAGGGGGTCGCTTTCTTTTCCTAAAATCCTCTTCAGCTGACTATTTGTGACACAGCAGCTAGATAAAACAGTACTGATTGACATGAAATCCGTGGCTTACATACTTTTTCATCTAAAACCAGGGGAATTAGGAGGTTCTGTCATGACAGTTTAGAAGAGGTAAATACAGAAGAAGTGAGACTTGGGAGATAACAGAGAGGGGCAAAGACAGGAATTACTGGTGCAGAATTAGTGCCATTCATCCACAGATGGCAAAGACAAGTAAAATTTGGGTTGGTGGCTTGCTCCATGCTGTGGTTTGGGAGATGTGAGGAGGCTGGGGGAAAGCCCGGCCCCCCCAAGTGCCTGTACGGCTGTGGGTGCCTGTGGCCACAGCCACCCTGTCACTCTCCTCGCCCCCCAGCCAGGGCCTGGCTGAAGGGCACAGTGCCTTTGCTGTCACCCTCAGGTGCAGCAGGAAGCCGCACAGACATGTCCAGTGAGGGCTGCCTTGCCCACGTGATGCTCGTGGTAGGAGCGGATGGGTAGAACCAAAGCCCACCCAGGGATTTTCTCTCCGAGGTGCTGAGTCTGCCAAGCGTGTTGATAACAGCGACACCGCCTTTAACGCATAAATATCAAAAAATGGTCTGGGCACGCCCGCCCACCACAACGACTCGACCCCCCGCCCGGCGGCCACCAACATGGCGACGATGGCGGCGGCAACCCCGCCTGGTCCGCGCCGCGCGGACGGGGCGAGGCGGGGCGGGGCGGGGCCGTTCGCGTCCGGCGCGGCGTTGTAACGGCCGCCCCACCGCGCAGCCTCCCCT
>NW_020450909.1:190442-226546 GCF_003343035.1 Apteryx rowi | reverse complement strand
TGGCGGGCGGCGGGCCGCGCTACGAGCCCATCTGGCGGTCGCTGGACGCCCGGCCGCTGCCCGCCTGGTTTGACGAGGCGAAGCTGGGCGTCTTCATCCACTGGGGCGTGTTCTCGGTGCCCAGCTTCGGCAGCGAGTGGTTCTGGTGAGCGGCCCCGGCCCCCGGCGGCGCGCAGCGCGGGGGCGCGCACGGGAACGGGGGTCCCGCGGCCGCCGGCGAGCCGCGCCACGGGTTTTAGGCTCTTCTTGGAAAGCAGCTCCTCGGACAGACAGGTTTTGGGTCGGTTTTGCCCCTTCCCCCCCCCCCCCCCCCCAGTAATGGGTAGGTCTGAAGACCCTGCGGAGGGGGCCTCTGGAGCGGGGCCGTGTGTGAGATGGGCCTTCACCTGCCTCAGGTGAACTAAAACCTCTGAATGTGTTGACTAATGCTGCAGAGGGACTGGGGAGCAGAAAGATTTGCTGCGATGCTCATACAAGAGGTGACTGAGCAGCAGAGGGAGGCCTGACTTGGTCAGACAGACTGGGGAGCTCCCTTTTCCCCTGAAAAGACCCTAAAGCTCTGATCCTGCAAATAACTTTAATTCAGAAGCTGGATAAAACCTTTAGTTTGTGTGAGTGTTCAGTGGCTCAGGTCTTCTGGCCGTAGCCATTTGTGTTGCCATCTCCTTTGTGTGCTCTGCTACGTGCTTCCTGCGTGACTTTGAGTAAGTCACGTCATCTTTATAATGTGAAGGTGACAACAGATCTCTTGCAGAGCTTAATGCAATGTCCAAAGGTTAATGCAGTGTCCATAAAACAGACCAACATCACTATAAGCAAACCACTGTTTTCTGTAGACAGAATTCGACCTACTCTTTTCGAAGTTTCATTTAAGGGTTTCAGCAGTTTTTTAGCATGGGTTACATTTACTAATTAGTGACTTTCTGGAGGGGAAAAGAGTTAGTTTTGGGTTCAGGCCTTATTCGGAGTACTGTGCTCTGATACTTGTACGCAGATTCAGGCTCACACATTCATTCTTTTGCTGTTCTTCTAAGAAGACCCCAGAACACTTTAATGTAGTTGATGAAGTTGTTTGATACATCCCTGTTGTCTCCCATCTTCTGGCATGTATAGGAGTGGAGCTGCTTCAGGGACCTCTGATAGCGCTTGTAGTTGGTAACGTTGGTCTGTTGTTGACAGCTTCAGATGGAAGGTCATAAATTCTAGCAATCACCCAGCCTGTTTTCCTTTCCTCAGAGTTACCCAACCTTGGTCAATATGTTTCTGAAACTTAACACTTCTATTCCAACAGTTTTTAACATTGTTAGCAAGCAGTATGACAAAAAAAAGAAGCAAGAGAAGGATGTTATCTGTTTTTTTCATGCAATTGCATACTTTCAGATGAGAGTCTTTTTTTCAGGTTCTTTCATGGAGGAAGACTGTCTCACCCCCCCACACACTTTTTTTTTTTTTTTWAATTTTTATTTTCTAAACCCACTGGCTGCCAGAGTCTGTGCTCGTTTATGCTGAGGTGCCTTTGAGAAGGTTTCAGCAATATCCATATGGTAACTCCTAGTGTTACAGAAATGAAGTTAGAATCCAACTCAGGAAGAAAGATATGAACGCATTTGAGACATTCAGGTTCTGTACTGCTTTATTCCTTCACTTTGAATTTGTACTCATTTATGCCTAAATTTGCTGACAGGATTTTGCTGCTTGGCTTCATCTGTAGAAAGGTAAATCCTTTCAGACCCTTTTCCCATAAATACTAGCAGTCACAATGTGTATTGCTGTTAGAAGGTTTCCAGCAGTAAGGCTGTTTATGCATTAAGGACTGTTGCATGCTCCTCTTGGAATGCCTCCTTCATTACAGTGAAGGAATGGAGCAGGCTGAAAATAAATAATGCTCTATCAGTGATTTATGATCTCTGCCCATGGTGAGGGTGAGAGACCATTCTTAATGGAGCAGAGGTCAAAACTTTGCTGTGGATTGGGGCAGTTGGGATAGTGACATTACTGGATCAGGTGTTGATATGATGGAAAAACAGGACAGAAATTTCCTGCCTTGCAGAGGTGGGCTGCAAAAAGAGGTCATTGTCTTGCTTCTCTTCTAGTTCCTAAGTCTGCATGCACTGGCCCTCTGGATTGAGGGAGAGGTATGTCTTCGTGTTAGAACCTGTTTGTAACGAGAGGGGGTCTTGCGGAAGCACGTTGTTGCTGGAGGACATGCCTTCTAGTCAGGCTTTTTTGGTTCACAGCCTCGCATGTGCTATGGCTATGGCACTCTGCAGTCAGGCCTCTCTTCCCCTCTGGGACTACGAGCGTGAGCTCACGTATCAGGTTAATCAGCTGCATTTGGCATGGCGGACTCTGGACTAGGAGAGAGATAAAGCTGCTGGCTTGCATGTTTGTGGGCTGCAGATGTTGCAGTGTGGGGAGCGGAGCAGGGGTGTCTGGTTGATGTGTGAGACTGAAGAATAATAAGTCGTATTAGTCCAGAAAAAGCACATTCCTACTGACAGCTGAGCTGCTTACATGAACTGCATATCTGTGCTCTCTAGTAAATTTTCCAGATCTGCGTACTGAATAAGACTGCCATTTTTTCCATTCCTAAAGTACGTCTGCTTTGTGCCATAGCTCCAGATAAAATCTCAGGACCTTTCAAAAGTGGAGTGCTTGAAAAAAGTAGAGTATGGGGAGAGAGGGCCAAGAGAAGGAAATCTTCGATAATTAAAACTGTTACTTTCTGAAGTGATTTTATTCTATTTCCAGTGTCATGTAATAGCATGTGCCTCAGTGTGAATGCAAATAGGAGCTGATGATTTCAAATCACTTTTCTTTGTTTTCATAATATGTCAGCAGCTATATTTTTACTGTATATTTTTAGGTGGTACTGGCAGAAGGAAAAGAGGGAGCCCTACGTGAAATTTATGGAAGCAAATTATCCACCTGGGTTTAGTTATGAAGATTTTGGACCCTTGTTTACAGCAGAATTCTTTGATCCCAACCAATGGGCGGATATTCTGAAGGCTTCAGGTGCAAAATATGTTGTCTTAACTTCGAAACATCATGAAGGTAAATGTGAATGTTAGTAATTGCTGCATTTCTGTCAGCTGAAGTAAAGCCCAGGCGACTTTCCTGCTTGCTAACAGAGAGGCAGAGAAAGACAGGCAGACTGATTTACCTGCCCCAACCCAGCTAAAGAGGAAAAGACCCATCCAAGAAGTATACATTCATTTTCCTGAGCCTTACATGATAGCTATAGTCATAAAGCTTTCACAGAAGGAGGAATTGGTTGTGCCATTGTTCTCTTGCCTGAAGCAGTGGGTGCTGCTGAGCTTCCTGCAGTAGCTATAGTTCATTTCCAACTGTTGTGTAATTTATTGCCTAAGGGACCAGCAAAAGTAAACTCTGTGCTGTTTTATGTATAGAACACTGCTGTGTACAGGCAGTTAACTAGTTCTGCAGATTTCTCCAAGAAATTTAGAGTATGTTCCAGGAGTTCACTTCAGAGTTAGAAACACACACAGGGTGTAGCTCTTCCTGATGCTGTAGAAGCTAAAATCTGAACCGGGTCTCTAAGATGACGGGTGTCACACTTGCACCGAAAGAAATAAAGCAGAATGTTACAGCTTTACAGCTGGGGATGAAAACACAGATATGAGTGATTTGCCTAAGGTTATGCAAGAAGTTTATTATGAAGAAAATCATTTTGTGGATTGCCTGAGCCATTGTCCCATTATTTATTCTCAACTCTCAGCTCACACCTCCCATGCTTTTTTTTTCTGCTTTTGGTAACTCCTGTTAAGATACTATAAGGTGGTGTAGCTAGCTGACTGGTAGACTTGACTGAACTTTCAAATTTGCATGCCTTTTCTATGAAGGTGTAGGAGAACTTCACAGACACCATTGATTTTTGACACCATAATTGTAAGATGCTCTGCAGACAAAAGTAAGGAAAAAGCATGGTTAGAAAGAAACATGSTAGCAAAGAAAAGCATAAAATATGAAGAAACAATATGACAGCACATCTAGTGAACATTGCTTGTGTTTGGGGAGATGTGGTATGGGACAGGCAACTAGTAACTTGTGAATTTTAATGCCAGTTCTGATGCACAAAATTCTGATCCTAGTGATGCCTGTGGCTTAATTCCCACTGACTTCAAAAGAACCAAGATTGATTTAGTCTGTCCAGTAGCCTTGGGCATGAATTTTTAACTTGTTTGTCTAGTAGATGCAATTACATGTATTTATTTCACAAAGATATTGTAAGATTTATTAGGCAATGCTTGTAAAGCAGTCTGAAGGTGGGAGCTCCTCTGGTGGTGAAACTTAAAGGGCTTAGGCTGGATTGCTGAATGTCTGAAAAGTTAAATTCCTCCTGATACTTAATGTTGATATTTTAAAAGCTATTCCAGGAGTTTTTGCACTCTGCTTATATACATCTACTGACTGGTTGACTGAGCTGTTATAAATGTCAAGATAAATGAAAAGTGAACATTTGCATAAGATGTAGACAGAAGGGAGGAGAATAGTCTTTGAATGTAAATGAGAGCTAGTGCATTCTGCAACTGAAAGAGCATTTTGTCTTCCTATTGTTGATTGCATGTTGAGAGTTTATATTTGAAACAGTCTCTGGAAATCCAGATGTCTCCAAAGTTGCTATATTTTTGGTTAATTTAATTGGGACATCTGAATGGAGCGAACAACTAAGGAGGAAGGAATAATTATCCTAATTTAGCACAGACCTGGAAGTTGCATGTTTTTAAACACATTTATAAATGCATGTGTGTGGAGGAAAAAAAATACATATACATCATCATAAACACATCTGGCATTGAATTCTGATTGTAGGACTACTGACAGTGGATAGACGGAGATTATAGAAATACTTTACACCATGATAACCATATTATTACATATATTATTTTCATCTCACACACACACACAGTTGCAAGCTGTGGAAGAGGAACTATAACTTCCCCTCTTCTGCTTCCCTTTCTTACCATTTAATTTTCTCTTTTCAGGCTTTACTTTGTGGGGATCCAAATATTCTTGGAACTGGAATGCTATTGATGTGGGACCAAAACGAGACCTTGTGGATGAACTAGCAACATCTATTAGAAACAGGACTGATTTGCATTTTGGTTTATATCACTCCCTATTTGAATGGTTCAATCCTCTCTTTCTTGAGGATGCCACCAATGTATTCAAGACAAGAAAGTTTCCAACCAGTAAATCATTACCAGAACTCTATGAAATTGTTACCAAGTACCAACCAGAAATAATTTGGTCTGATGGGAATGGAAATGCACCAGATACTTACTGGAACAGCACTGGTTTCTTAGCTTGGCTGTATAATGACAGGTATATAATGATGCTATCTTAAGCTCCTAACCTGAAACTCTGCTCCATTTCTAGTTGGTCTCATTTTCTGTATATTTTGTGGAATCTATTGCCTCTACTCATGGGGACTTAACTATATCTTAGTTTTTCTGGAATATAAAGTGTCAAGAATGCAGGTCTTCCCTGGAAGAATCAAAGCTTGCTTTAAAAAAAACAAACAACCCCCCCTCCCCTTTATTTTTTTTTTAATCACATCTGCAGTTCATCAGTTAAGATGATATCAGTTATTCTACCTAACTATATTCTTCCATAAGTATTGTGTACTGCACGGGCAAACAGGATAGCAGAATAACCTAAGAATATGGGTATATTGTTGTCATCATGGACTGGACATCTGACAGTGGATGTGCAGTGCAGCCTGCTTTCTTGCAGATCTCATGGGAAAGTTTTCAGTATATTTCCCTAAGAAATGCTGATCTGAGCCTTTTACTAGAAAAGGATGAGAATAGGATCCCTGAAATTGCACTCAATTGAATTGTAATAAATTAGTAGTGCAGAAGTCACCCTAAATATTTTCTGGGGGGTGAGGAAGGGGATTCCACTGGTTTTGACTGCAGTTCTTAAAATAAAAATCATAAAATATTTCTATTTTCAGTCCAGTTCGAGATACAGTTGTGACAAATGACCGCTGGGGAGTTGGTAGCATCTGTAAACATGGAGGCTTCTACACTTGTAGTGACCGGTATAACCCTGGACACCTTCTGCCTCACAAATGGGAGAACTGTATGACTATTGACAAGCAGTCGTGGGGCTACAGGAGGGATGCAAAGCTTGATGATTACCTCACAATTGAGGACTTGGTCAAGGTACAGTAGGACAAATGGGTCTCATACAACTTCTGCTTCTCCCTTCTGATTATTATATGGTATCATATTTCAATCATATTTTTAATAAAAAATACTGTTTTAATTAAATAATGAATCCATGAAATCATGAATCATTTTGTTCATTTGCAGCCTAACATTGGTAGGATGGAATATCCATGTTATTCTTATTAATTTTATAGGAATGACTATGAGAAAAGTTACCTAATAAAAATAAAGTCAGTTTCTTAGAAACTACTTCCTCTGAGTAACTGGCCAAAGACTGAGAGTTCACTGATCTAGAAAGTCTCTCTTACTAGTTTCTGGTAACTTCACTTATAAGTTGATGAGAAGCAAACAGTTGCGATTTCACAGCTCCTATTTAGGAACTGCTGATTGAAGGCTACATCTTTTCCCATTCTAGCTAGAAACAGTTTATACCTCTTAATAGTCTTTTACCTTGCAAAGAGAAACTTCTTTTTTTTTTTTTTTAATGCATTTGTATTGCAGACATACAAGTAAACACTAGCAGATACAGGATATCCTGTATTAAGATATTCAATGTGTTAGTCTAAGGTGTTGAAAAAGAAAAGGTTTGAAACTTAAGAAAACTGGATAAAAAGAAGACTTATCTTTCAGAGAAAATGCATTTAATTGTGAAATGCAGCTAGTAAGGGGATGACTGTTTACTACCATTACTTAACCTAAATCTGTTCCCTGCAAGAGAAAATTTCAAATTGAAGTAAGCTCTTTTCAGAAGCGGAATACTAATTCATTCAGTAGCTTGTCCCCAGCTGTCTGCTCCTCAGACTCATACATCTCAGTCCTTGATCTCTGGAGGGCAGTGTGGATGTGAACACAAATGTTGATGGACTATAAAAGGATCAGCAACCTGTTTGCAGGTTACTAAGTTCACAACCTGGCATTGGTGCAGCCTCTTGAAGCCAGAACCTGTGATCATCAAGGGTTGAGATTAAAAGATTTATTAGTAAAATTGTTTACCTATTTTTCTGTAAGTTGCTCCTTGGATTAATAGATTCAGGGAAAGCTCTATTCCAGGATGAATGAGCCTTTGCATCTAGATTACATGGAGTAATTTTTTTACTGTTATGTCCACTGACATGAAGACATATTCATTTTTCCATCCTCTTTTGGCATTTTTATAGCAGGAAATATTCATTTTATAGTAGGAATTTTCATTTGAATCTCCATCTGTACATTGCATCTGTTACAGAAATAGTCAGTTATATGCTACATGCATTTTACAGGCCCTGAAGTCTATGACTACTATTAATATATGAATACTCGTTCTGTTGTTGGTTCTATTTGCAAAAGGTAGAATACTTGGGAGATATAAATAGTACCTTCAGAGACGAGATGTTTTCTTTTATAAATAAAACATTGAGTGCTTCATTTTCTTCTAAATATTTTGTGAAAACTGGATACTAAATATCCAAAGCTTCCTACTGTTTTACAGTTGTCGCCATAAAATAGGGAGAGCATTAAATAGAGGAAGAAGTTGCTTCAGCTTCAATAAAAATGATGAAGTGGCATCTATGGGCCCTATTCTCGTATAGCGAAATAATCCCATTTTATTAGTAAAACTCTCATGAAATTCCTGCAGAAGTAAAAAGTGTTAAAAAAAGTTGTAGAATCTTAATCAAATGTAGATTCAGTCAGAACTATTGGCCTGAGACTGTATTTGGGCTCTTTTCTGTCATTAAAAATTGACAACAGAGCTTCCTCGTATGGGAGCTTAGATTTTGCATTGACTATTGGGATGGCCCCCCCAAGCCTAAACACACAGCAGTAACATAGCCAGTTCAGTCCATTATTCTGAAGTAATGTACCAGGCTTTAGTAAGTACTTCAAAGTGTATGTTTGCTTGTTTGTTTGTTTTGACCATATGTTCTGTGTGTGTGTGTGTTTAAAAACATTTCAGCAACTTGTAGAAACAGTATCTTGTGGGGGTAATCTCTTGATGAATATTGGGCCCACTCATGATGGTCGCATTGCTGTTATATTTGAAGAACGCCTGAGGCAGATGGGTACCTGGCTGAAAGTCAGTGGAGAAGCCATCTATGGAACTAAACCATGGAGAGCGCAGAATGACACTGTCACACCGGAAGTGTGGTAAGGCTACTGAATCAAAATGGAGTCAATATAATGCAGCAGAAGCTTATATGAAATTCTTCATGGCTTACAGCTTACTCTGTATACTGGAGAGAAAAGTATGCTTTTGTCAGTTTAGCTGTGCACATAAAGATGTGTATAAAGATATAAGTAGACAGTGGGTGTCAGAGAAGATAGTTTGGGATGATGCTGAGGCTGAAGGGAAGATTGCATGTGTTTCCTTAATGATCTTGTGTTTCTTAATGTAGCTGACAACAGAAACTGTTTAAAAAAAAAAAAGTATAGAACTGCTATGAAGTGTTTATCTAAACAGTAGAAATACTTGTTGTCACTGTTGAAAGAGAAACAGAGGAGAGAAAGAGACTAGAAATCTGTCTAGCATACTCCACGTTTCTTTGTGAGGTAAAAAGGCATGGGAAAATGATAGCAATTGCTTGGTCACTAAATCAGCCAGTCTCTGAACTCCACTCTGCCTCTGTGCCTCACAGCTGCTGTAACACCTAATGATCTGTAAGGGTTTTGGTCTGACTCTCTTCTCTGCTTCACTGGGCTTTCTTTTACTCTTGCTCCCAGTAAGATCTGGCTATCTAGCTGTAGCCTTGAAATGCTAAAACATTGACTCTTTAGTAAAATAATTTCTGAGAACAATAAAAAAAATTGCAATTAAAATGAAGGAAGCCAGGAGAAATGTTTCACATATGTACCACAAGATTACCAAGGACAGACTGTGGATAATGTCTGCTGAAACTCAATTTTTAAAAATTAACTGTGCAGGATGAAAGTTTTATTGTTGCACAAACTCCTATTAAATTTTTCTGTGGAGTCACTATATGCTTGAGTATGGATGCGAATTACCATATTTCCTGACTATAACCTGCAATTATCAGAGTCCCTCTGCCCCACAACCTCCTTCCGACATGACTGAGCAGCAGTGAGTATTATATACTTGCTAAAGATAAAACAGAGGATCTTTAACTTCAGTTCTTTAATAGTCTCTACTGCCTCTAGTTTGTTGGAACACATTTGCAGGGAATAGTAGTTTATTAAAGTGTATGGAGTATCTGAAATGAAGGATATGCATGTGAAAATGTAATTAATGCCAACTTTTCAAATCTATTTTTCCTATCTTGATATATATGACTTTGATATATACCACTCTGGAAGACTTACAGGGAAAACTGACATGCATTTCTGTTCTCCATTTCCAACCAGGTACACATTCAGTCCTAAGGGCGGCAAAGTCTATGCCATTTTCTTTAACTGGCCAATCTCTGGAACTCTGGCACTTGGTGAACCACAGGCTAAGGTTGGAGAAACAGAGGTATAGACTCTTCTCCCCCTGCTCCTTTAAAACAGAGAGGTTTTTAACACATAATGCAAGAAACGAACATATTCTCAAGGCATGTGGAAAACACCTCAAGTATTTATCATGTTCCATCAGTGTTTGTTTTAGGCTTCTGGTATTTGGGGGAATGCATAACTCTTAGAACAGAGAATATTAGAAGAGACCCAGCAAAATGTTAGTTTTCATTCCAGGACCTTCCTTGTCATAGTCTTCCCAGTGGGATGTTTCTTCTCTAACAAATAAAGCTGGACCTAGTTATTGCTGGGATATGTTTTAGCTTGCAAACTGAGGATCAGAAAAAGAGGCCAAGTAGCAGGAAAAAAACTGTGCCAACCCTCCTGTTCCCAGTATAGATTCTAAGCCAGGATTTTTCTATAGATGTGTCTATTCTCATGACTTTGCATGGTTATATTGTAAGTGTTGCAATGGTGCAATAGTTTCAATCAGGGCCTTGCACAAAGGGAGAGCACACAGTTGTATTTTAAAGGACTTTAGTTGCCCAGGGATACAAAATAGCAAGTCACTGTGACCCTACCTATCTGTCTTAAAGCCATGCTGAGAGGTTGAGGACATTGAAACTGCACCTACATTTGCAATTAGTGTGACCCAATAGGAGCAGATTTATAGGGCAGAAAGGTTAGTGCTCAGGACTTGATATCCACGCTACATGCACTAGGGGCTGGGGGGGGAGGGTTCACTTTGGATTAGCTTTATTCTGGTCCCATGCACTGGATGCTCAGTAGTAGCTGAAGTGCATTGTGTGTTCCTGAACTGTGTCTTCTGGTTTAGCTTCTTCTGAAAAGAGTTGAAACAGCTCTGTGATGAGGATGAAAGCATTGCAAGTGAAGACAATCAGTTGTTTCAAAAGCATACTCCAAACATGATCTAAAACACAAATGTAGATTCATCTTGAATTTTGGAGAGGCATCTAGATTGTCTGTGCAGAAGAATAATGTTTCTGTGTGACAAAGACTGGTCTTCTTCAACTATTGCCTTAAGCTGCTCTGCTGTTTTCAGCATTTCACACCAGCTGGCATAAGCATCTCCCCACAGAACATATTTGTGAGGTGGTTGTGGGGGTTGTTTAGGTCAGCTTTATTCAGAGACAACTGTCTGCACTCTGTAAGAAACTGATGCTAATTCAAAACTAAATTCTACAATGGGAAACTGGCATTTAAGACATAGGTGATATGAAGCTCAACATTCTGGTGCCTAATCCCAAAATCACATGCAAAATATGTTCAAAAGTGTTTATATACCTTTTATGGACCTAAATACTTCTCAAATTTAGACATAACACTACTAGCTTTATTACTTACATGTCCACTTTGCAAGTATTTTTGCAAAGTCCTACAACCTTTAATCAATCTTACCATTTGGCTGATGAGTGGTATTTAAGGATAATCTGAGAGTAAAGTAGCCATGGAGGAACATTGCTTTTGTCAAATATGCAATTGTATGTACTTTGAAAAGGCTTTATTTTGATTATAGTTTTGGTTTCTATTTCAGGTGAGGCTGACTGGCCACAAGGAACTGCTGAAATGGGTTGCCCTGGGAGAAAAGGGAATGCTGATAGCTCTACCTCAATTAAGTCTTAAGCAGTTGCCGTGTCAGTGGGGCTGGGCTTTGCAACTGACCAACATAAACTGAGCCACCTACTCCGGTGGTGGCAAATTGTTCCCCCCACTGTCCCCCTGCAGACTCTCATCACTGGTTTCTACCTCTTGCTTGCTTCCCTGAGAAACATCAATCATTTCCCTTCTTTCTAAATGAAAGATGAACTAATATTAAAGGATTGAATGGAGAGTCTCATGGAATCTAGTACTAGACAACTGAATCACTGTGCAATTTGTTTCAGCACCTACCTTGACCTCTCCGCTCTTCTTTTGAATGAGTTTCTTGCCAAATTATGTGAAGAAAAGAGGTGCTGCATTTTTAAAGCCATGAGAAAGAAGAAACCTAACTCAAGCGCATGTTAAAGCAAACATAGCTGTCAGTGATACAACTTCTTTAAAGCAAGAAATAACTTCCAGAAAAATGTACATTAAAGAACAACTGACAGTTTTGGAGAATAAGCTTTCCTGTTGCTTGCTAAAAACTGGCAGTTGGTAGTTTCAGATGAGGAGGGTAATGTACTTGCATGGAGAGTTCTGTAAAGGTTAGGAGTTCACCACAAAAATGTGGAGGCAATGCATACTTACATCTTAATTTCTCATCATGAGAATCATTAATTTTTAAGCTCCCACCTTTGAATAATTCTGTCCATTACTGGGATTAAGTACAAAATTTATAATCAGAACTGTGAGGGTGGGGTTTTTAGCTGTTCTTTGTATCATTTTATAAGGTTTTATGCAGTTACTGGGGTGCCTTCTGTGGACTATAAAAATAAGTGTTGTCTTCAGCAACTGATTATTTCTTTTTAAAAAAAACCTTAGTCACTAGGGATCTTCAACTTTGGCAGAAAGACAGCATTTAAGCAGAGGGTGGATTACATCCAACTAGAAAAATTCCCAAACTCATCATGTATCAGGATTAGAAATGATAGAGCTGCAATGTGAGGTGTGCAAAGAGGGGAAGGAGTAGGATAACAAAAACCGTAAGTTATTTCAACATAGAGATCAAAGGTTCTTTTTCTTAAGTAATACAAATAAATGCAAAACTATTACTCTACAAGTTACATTTATTCTCCTTTCAACTGTGTCAAAGCTTTAAGTGATGGGCCAGTGAGGTATTGCCTATTCTGCTATTAAAGTTATTACACTCAAACTTTACATTAAAATATTTTATTACAATACAGACAACTGGGCTCAAAATTAATACAAATTAAGATAAAATATTTACAAGTTGTGTACAGCAGTTGCTGTTTGAACAGCATAAACAAGAGAACTTCTAAAAATCCACATTCTTTAAGTATTAAGCAATAGGGATACCACCCCCCAGCATGTTGGTGAGGAATGTGCATCAGCTGGCAAAGACTTTCTGAACATTATCCAAAGAGTCTCTCATTCTTCAGAAAGTCAAGGAAGAGGAGTTTTCCTTTATAAAAAGAAAAGCTTTGGGGAAGAAGAGTGTGCTCTGTGCTATTCTTAGCTCATTGTTAATTTTTTTTCCAAAACTTACCATATCCCAGGCAATTTTTTTTTAAACAACTGTTGTAATACTGTCATGAGATGCCTTTTGGATGAAATAAAAATAATCATAAATAAGGAAGAGTTTAGCCACTTTTTTAATATAAAAGTCTCTACATACAGGAATTCTTTTGGTGAGAGTATTTTAAAGGGGTGTTTTAAGCAGAATTCTATTAGATAGAACAAATATGGGTCACTCCCAACTTTTTCAGTATGTATGTTCCCTCTGCTAGTCTACCACTCCTACACCATTATAAAATTAACCCAAATCTCATCAGTAGTCACAAGGGATATATTATAAATACATGATCTATTCCTATTAATGTGCAGTTCATTTCTCTAGTTGCTGAGGGGTACTAAAAGCTTCATACACATTCGCAGCAAAGTCTTTCACTTGTTCCATCATCAACAGGTCCTGGAAGAAATTGAAAGAAGAATTTGCTTAAGCAACACACCCACCACTTTCCTGTTTTTGCTGCAGTACTTAATTGCATTCATCATGAGAAAAGCACCTGGCACTCCCACGGAGATTTAACTCAAATTTCTTGTATTAGAAATGCTTATGAGCAGAACTGCAAATAGAATCAAGTTGAGAGACTTTTCTGTGTTTCTATACAGTTTAGTAAAGGGAAGAGATTCTAGGGGAAGAAAAGCAGCATCTTTTTGGAGGGTGAAAATCTACAAAAAGTTTAAGTTGTACCAGTTGCTCTTGCTTCTTTTAAAGGCAATGAAATCAAACATACCAAGGCATGTTATTAAACTGAAACTTACATTTCAAAATTTTATTTGGGATATTTAAAATAAGGAAGATTCTTACCTGCACAAAGTGACTGGGAGTTTCACTGCATACTGAATGGATCTGTCCATTTATTATTGGAATTATCTTGGCTAAAGGAAGACTGACACTGGAAAGACTAGGAAGGAAAGAAAATAAAATGTTGACCTTGACCTGCTCTGATTCTGGTAAAACCATTAAACTTTGTAATTATTACAACTCAAAATAATTATTACTTTTAAGTAAGAGTTGGTAGAATTTAGTTTTGCATAGACTGCAAATTTAAATGTACAGATGAAATTGTTTGTTCCCTATCAAGGCTTTCATTTATTATAGAGAATTACCAGAGCAAACTTCATCTGATATGTTGGTGTTCCTATTACACAGCTTTACACTTGCTTCTCATGCAAGAGAATATGGGTTAGCCAGAGCACATGTGTTTGCATGTGGGTAAAGAGTTGTCAGGAATATCAGTCTAAAATCTCACACTCTTTCTAAACTAGGCTTAGGACAGACAGCCAAACTAGAACCTTTGGGATATTATAAGTAATAAAAATAGTATACATTCAAATAAAAAAAAAATTACTCTTTGAGAATTATCAGTTATTGAGAGAAACATAGGATTTGATAGGAAAACAGCTTCATACAGAACTCAGCTCTTGAATTTGTTACACTCTCAATGCATTGTTTTAAAACCAAGTTAATTTCAGAATAATAGCTATTTTTACATAGTCTTTTAGAAAAAGAGGTAGAAGATCCCAAGTGTTAATATCTTGTTCAGCATACCAGTGAAGAACCTAATGTTCTGTAGATGCTTAGGCTGCATGTAACTGGACAATCATGGTAATGCCCAATTTTGTTAAGAGTTACAGTAATTGCCTAGGGCATACAGAGCTTATCTGCTAACTGTAGGAGAATGCTGTGTTCCTCACAGCCTCATACGGGAGTATTGCAGTACATCTTCAAGTAGCGGAGTAAGTCCCCCTTAGCTAGCAAGGCAGCCTACTTCTACAGTGTTGGCAAAAACAGAAGTACAAATCTTTTGATTTCTACTTTCGGATCTATTACTGATGATGGGAAAGATACCTCAGGCAAATTCTAGCAATGTCATGGGCAAGAAGCAGCATGCAATACTCACAGCTCTCTACTTCATCAAAATGAGGAGACAGAATTTGTTCTTGATAAGCAAGAAACAGAATTCTGTCCAGCATGAGAACTTCACATAGGCAGGAAAATCTATAGCTTTTTTTTGGAATTCACTATGAAGCCAAAAGTATTATCACGTAAGAATCAGAGCAAAAGAAAAGAGTTACCTATTTACAGAGCCATTCTGACAGAGGTCCTGTTCAGTAGGTCTAAAAAACTCAGCCATATTGTCCAGCAATCGACTGAATCCTCTGTTTAAACATGTGCTTAAAACTGTACCAAAATCTGGACTGAAAAAGTAAACAAATGCTGTTTTTGATTTCTAGGATTTATTTTTCCAAACCAAAAAACCCTATAAGTACTCAGTGCTACAGATRTCCCTCATAAGTTAAGATGTACAACACAGATGAAAGGCCATTAGTATAGCCACCTCAAGAAATAGTGGTTCCCCAAATAACTCTGTACCAAACGAGTCAACCTAAGATTAACGAAGGCCAGATAAATCAAAAGCATTCATCACTTCTCTATTTCTTATTAAGCACTAACATAGAAGGGGCTTTTTTCATGTTTAAAATCCTCCAGATGTCTAGCAGCTAACTTATAAGAATAGTTTGGCGTTTAGCTTAGTTCACTTGTATTCATTGCTTATTATAGAAGCCTCACTTTGGTAGTTCTCTTGTAAAAGGATGAATACAGCCACTCATAAAACCATGCATTAAAAATAAATTCTGATACAGGAAACTAAGCCAAAATTGGTGTTTATTTTATCAAAGCAAGTAAACCCAGTGAAATCAGTCTCAATTTACTGTGGTATAAGTAGAAGAGATACTCCTCTGTTGCTACATAACTACAGAAAATGTGAGGAAGGAGTAAGGGGATCTGGCTGAGAAAGACATCCTGGTCATCTTGTCAAGGCAGGATTGTTTCTTATAATTGATTTGCTATTACTTTGATCAAATAGATGTTTATAAATGCATGGAAAAAACATGTTTTTGTTATAGAAGGAAAAATGATATTCTAAAGAACAAAAATCTAAATAAGACACTCAAAACCCACAGTTTCAGACCTCTCAAATTAAAAAAAAAATCCAGCCTATGATTAATGAATTTAAAATTTTAATGCAATGCAATGGTTAAATGGTCACATTTTGGAAATGAAAGTTTCACCAGCTTTTTATATGAAACCAGTTTTTTCAATACAGGATATTTCTCTATACCTTTCTAGCATATCTCTAGTTTCATTAAGTAATTTAATTGTAGCAGTGTCTCTTTCTGTGAGTCCACAGGCCTAGAAAAAGCAAAGACAGACACTGTTTAATAAGAAATCCATTGGCAACTGTAAGAATAATAGCAGCAATGGTATAGTTATGCACCCTGGAGTCAGGTCAAGATATGTGTTGAGTCAAATCAACTTTAAAAACAGATTTTATATCATGATAAAATTTTTTTCTTATAATTTGTACATGTTCCTTTTGACTGATAAGTGTTTTAATTAAAAATATTAGAAAGAAATACCAGACTAATTGAGCAAAGTATTTTTTCCACTTCTGACCTCCAAAACTGAGATAAAACCTGCATATTTGCCTAAGTTAAAGGGATAGGTATATGTGGTCACTTATTGAAGCCTAAATTTCTTCTTTATACTAGTTTAACATGAAATTAAGAATGAGTTTTCTCCAACTCCATGATGTGGTTGGAGACAAAACAGCCTTCAGAAGATTTAGGAAACTATTTTAATGTTACAACTGAGACTTGATACAACTTTCTCTTGACTCCTATTCATTTTCCAGCCCAAATCAAGAGAGGACTTCAGCACACCATCACTTTCTTGTGCATCAGCTGAGATGCTAAAATTGTCCATGATCTTTGCTTGTAGGCAAGTGCAAGGTAATACGATTTAGCTTAGGGCTGAGTTAAGCTGTCTTATGTTACAGCACACACCACAGGCAAAAAGCAGTAATTTGGTTGTGCTTCTGAGTTCACAGCTGACATTCTGAGGATGACACTTGTTTTCAATCAAATCTGAAGGTACAACTTTACTTTGCCTAGATTAAAGAGATAAGGACACTTGATTTATGAAAGAGGCACTGCCATTTACCAAAGATAGTTACCATGGTACAACAAGAGGACTGCCATTTAAAAAAAAAAAAAAAAAGCTACCCAAACAAACAAGCAAATTAAAAAAAAACAGAATGAAAAAAAGCAGATGAAAGAAATTAGAACAAATACCTGGCTAGCCAAGGGGTTTTCTTCATCTGGCATCAGATAATGACACAAGGGAGAGTAAGATGCAATCTTATCTGAATCTTTATATTCCACTACTTTCCTGATATCTTTAAGTTTCTGTTCCAGCTCCAGAAGAGACAAGGTATGCTTAAGGGAAACACTGGAAAGGAAATAAGCTACAATGTTGATTGCAGAAATTAATAATGATACTTCATTAATTTATTCATAATGTGTTCACAAGTAAAAATCAGTATGCCTTCTTCCCCACCCCCAATTCTGATAAAAGTCACTGTTCTGGGATGAGTCATCACAGTAAAGATAAAAAGCTAACCACAGAAAAATATAAACTCTTACCTTCCAAAAACTTTATGCACAGCTTGTTTAACAACAGTTATTAACTCAGTCAGTCCTAGAACAAGAAAAGTGTCAAAATTATTCTAATGATTTGCTCAAGTCTAAAAGAAAGTAGTATTTTATAAGTGTACTTAGCTTATAGCACCATACCATCTCCTAAAAGGTGCTGAATACTTGATAAATATTGCTGCTGGACTTCAGGGGGAGCTAATGGTGTCTGAGGGGGGAAAAAAAAAATGTTTTGTAACATGCCAATAGTAGAGAACAATGCAAAAATCCTTTCAAGCAGTTTGTGACCAATTTCCTTAATTTTTATAATATCCTGAGCAGACAGATTCCACCATTCTCATGCCTCTTGAAAACAATTGCATTCAGCAGCTCTCTGCTGAAGAGAGGTCACTTCTGAATCAGATTAGTTTCAAAGTATAGAATAAGGAGCTCAGAAATTTCTTCAAAGAAAAGCTGAGGAAGAGGTTCTGAAAAAAATACATCATGACTTCCCTTTGGTCTTTTGCAGTTTACTAAGGTCATCCTTCTCCCTTTCAACCATGTGTTCAAATCATTATACTCAAACCTGTAACAGCCAAGCACCTGTCTGTCAACTGGCAATTTTTTTTCCACAGACTTGAGGGAATAGCAAGACACCTCCCAGAACATCCAGATATGTAATTACAGGTTGTCAAATCTGCAGGGGAGACAGTCTCAAATCTTCTCCTCTCTCACCAGTCAAAGGCTGTAGCTTCCGATTCTTTCTCCCTGCCATCAGCCCAAGGGATCTTTCATATATTCTCTGGCATTTTTCTTTTCCATAATATATAGGTATCTCTTCTATCTTTAGTGGCATAGAAAAGCTGCTTTCGGTTTGCATTTATATAAGGAACTTCCTTAGAAAAACTGCATTGCAGGTGAAACCAGACCCTTCATCTCCCTATAAATTTAACCTAGCAGAATAAGATATTTAGGCTCAAGACTAATAAAAGTCATATAACTCCCTATCTGATAGAAAATAAACTTTCGGAAATTGAGACAGGATCTCAGTTTGCTCCAGCATAGTGCCTTGGAGTCAATCCTGTCAACCCTCTTCTCTATTGGAAAAGTAACAGAAAACACATTTATACTCCAAACTCAACTCGCCCCCAAACTTTTTTCAGATTTTACAAAATGAAACATGACCTCCATCTCCTCCGCCCCCCCCCAATGAACACTTTTTCTAAAACCCTCAGATGTGCCTTGACATGCTCTTTCTTGACTTTCAGCAGGAGCAATCATAGAGAGGCATAAGACAACTAATCAAAGTTTGCATCCATTATTTTAGATAAGCCTTCCAACAAATTCAGATTTTCCTCTGTACAATGGGCATTCGCTTACTGCTGGTGGAATCTCTTTGCACTGAGCAGTGATAACTATACCACATAAATGAAAAACCTTGCTTGGCGCCACCAACATAGACAGTTAGGTAAATGGGCTTTGGGAGCAACCAGAGTTAGATAAAATAGTCAAATATGAAAGCCAGTTTTCTTCTTTAGTTCTAGGAAAACTTACCTGGGGGAATTAATCAACATGCTAGATATGAATTAACCTTCTCTAAGCCATACAAATGCAGACAAAASCTATTCTGCAATATTGCTAGTATTTCGTAAGCAATGGGATCACCAAATCATCCATATTTAGAGGCTGTGAAAACACATCAGTGTATCTTACTATCAGGAATACGTCCATGTCTCTCACTCTTACAGCACTCTTGGTTTCATCCTAATACTCCTAAGCAATACCCTTTTTATCCCTCAATAATTCTTTCACATCCATAAAGTTACACCTTTGAAACAAAACAAAAAACTTACTGTGCCATTTTTGCAGACTGCAGCATTATCTAGGTAGATGTAACCACCAATAATATTTAATTGGACTCGCAAAAGAACTACTAGCATACAGGTACTATATACAGCTACAATGCTTCTTGTGAAACCTTGAAAAGAGACAAAGAAATAACTTTAAAGTTAAAAAATAAGGGTAAGTCAAGGAGGGAACAGAGCTCTCCAAAACTCAAGAAATGCCGATTATTTTTAAATACACAGTAACTTCTCTCATTGGTTGCCCTAAAACACATTTTCACAACTCACACCCAAGATAATCACAACTCTAAGATGCACAGTAGCTATAGCTTAAGCGTTGCACTATATTAATATAATTTAACATGTTACACAAGGTATTTTGGAAAAAAAAGTTATGTAAGTTGCTCCAGAAGGCGTACCCTATAACAGATTCCTTTCTAAGGAAAATGGATGTGCTGTCAAACCCGCCTTCTTCACTAGGCCAGGAAATGCACACAGTAGGTTAGCCCTCATCATGCAGTTAAGACACAGAAGGGATAACAGCAGCTTGGAAACAGAAAACAAAGGTTACTTAAGGTAGGAGCAGCTAATATCTGAAGAAAGAAGATGAAAATGAGCATCAGCTACCAGCCACTAGGCAACAGAGGATACGTGGAAGAAGTGACATGAATAAAGCTGGATGAGTGCCAAGTAGGAAGGACAAGGGAAGAAAGGAACCAGATAAAAAGTAGGATCTGAAAAGGTGTTGTGAAAAGGAGAAACAAAACTGAAAAGAAGGAAAGACAAAACCAAAGGGTGGGGGTGATAACAAATGGTACCAAGAAACTAGAACGGGTATTTAACCCCAACTCTGTGGCATTTCACTACATAATTTTCTGACTTCACTAYTCCTCCTTCCCTTCCTCTTCTTCCATTAGCCAATATATCAAATACTGAACCAAAGGGCTCCACTGCTAAGGTGGTTACTTGAAGCTTAGGCTCTGAAAGAGGAAATAAGGCCATATAAGGGCTGGCTTACATTTCCGAGAGAAGTTTTCTGCTAGGTTCAGCATGTAATTTTCTAAAAAACTACTCTGATTTTTCTATGGGGGTACAGAAAGTTTTCACAAAGTTTTCTTAAGCAGGATAACATGAGAGGCAGTAAAACTCTTCATCTTGGTCTTTGAGTTTCTGATTTCCCTGAGGAATATTAAAAGATGCTTAATTAGGAGCTTTTTTTTTTTTTTTTTTTGGAGGGCGGTATGCTATCTTCATATCTGCTGAAACAACAACCCACTCTGGTAATCAATGTGCATTTTAAACATCTGAAAGACATTTGTAAATTTATACTAAAGATTATGTAGATGGAATCTTTCATTTACACTTACTTATTATCTTTAAATCCTCCCATATTTCTAACTTGTTTGCTGGCCTGTGGGAAAAATAAATAGAAATATTAAACATTAAAAAGTGTATTTTCCTTGGCAATTAATATAGAAGCTAAACGAAACACCAGAGCTCCAAGGCAAGTTTATATAACTTTTATAAATTATTTATATTAGGTTTATGTCTACACTGATTTGTATAGTTCAGGAAAATAGTATATAAACAACGCACTATGAAGTCATAGAAAATATAATAAAACTTTAATGTATAAACACAGTATTTAGTCATGTGGACTATATACAGCTTTATTATCAATTTTGAGTTCCTATGCTAAGCAGTCAGAAAAAAAGCCCTTTGATGGTACAAAGTGGTAAGTCTTTTCTGGGGCCTTCATCTTGCATATATTTAACGCAGACCTCAGTTCAGTAGGGCTCTCTGTATGCCCCTGTGCATAGCAGCTGCAGGATCAGAATTACCATCCCACTTTTCTTACAAGACTCACCATTGCCTCAACTTAAAAGTACTGACTTGATCAAAAACCAGAAACAGCTCCTGACCATCTGTGAAAAAGAGGTACTGCCTCATGCACACAAATGCAAGCTTTTTGTTTTTCTTTTGTCAAGAAGCATGTTTATTTTTTTGACCTAACCAATTCCTAAGACTGTACATATTCTGCAGTCAAAAGAGCAAGACTGTAGATTGCACAGATGCATCTGAACTGCTTAAAGTACATGACACATTTAAAACTACAAACTAGAGGTAATGTTAGCAATACAGCTGCAGTAACAGAGGTGAGAGCAAGTTAACCATCCAAAAATTTTAGTCAGCCTTTCTCTTTCGAAAAGAACTGTCAATAAATAATGGCTACTGTATCTCTATGATAAATGAAATAATTTGTGAAAGTAATCTGGGAAACACCTGGCAAAGTAATATTGCCAAATCAAAAGTAATACTTTCAAAATCAAAAATAAATATGTAGGGAAGCTAGTTCAGACTGAACTGTGCTTATATTTTACAGTAATCTAGTTTATAAAAATAATACACTTCTCATTAGAAATAATTTTTCTGAACAGGCACAGTTCACCATTATGGGATGTTTTCATCTTTCTGAAACATACATATGAACTTTGGCATTAGTCTGACCATTACACCATCTTGCACATAAACAATGAATTTTTTTAGCTCGCCACCATCAAATAATGCAGATGAATTGACATAATGAACTATTAAACCTACAGCTCTAGAAAGTGAAGAAACAGATTAAAGAAAGGATAGGTGCAAGAGGATACAAAGAAGATCCGTAGCACATGTGAAGACAGCTTACACATGCTATTTTTCATAAGCTACAGTTTTAAAAGCCATTTTAGAACAAGACAAAAGAAAGATTAAAAAAAAAAGAGATAGATTAACAATTCTGTAGGTAATGCACATAACAGGACTCAAAACCACGTTACTTGTGAAGGGAAAGTTTCCATGCCAACAGAAGAGAGAAAGATAAGCCAATACATCAACTTCAGCCAATTCATTTGCACCTATTATGTCAAAACATTTTGTAGAGCTCATGCTTATGAAGTTCCTTCTCACAACATAAGGCAACAGCAATGTATCAGTTTAAGTCTGCAAGTATGAAGTCTAACAGGGGAAATGTATTTTTCAGTCTGTCTGCTGCAATTTATTAGGACTCAGCTGCTATTCAGAACTCCACTTTTATTTCACATTTGTTTATTTGGAAAGCCATTATCTGCCACAGAAGCAAGGCAAAAAGTAATGCAAACATAAAATAGAGGCTTAAAATAAAGCTAGGTGTTGAACAGATAGGAGATACATAACATTCACAAGACTACAACAGCAACTACTTTGCCGCACCTCATTCAATCACATTGCTTCGAAATGAGCAGGACTGAGAGAGCACAAACACTGGTGGCCTTGTGTGGTGCTCCCTCTTGAAATGTTTCTTTGGAAGACTGAAGCCTGCCTCCCCCTTCTATTCCTGGCCACCTCAAATTGCTAAAACAATGCAATAAGTTTTTAAATTTAAAGAAACTTCCAGGATTTTAAGTTAAAGCAGTTTAATTTAACAAGATCTTCTCATAGACAGATTTCATGAGAAAAAGAATGCACTTCAGGCACATTAAGAAAGGTAAATATCTACATCTGTTCTTTGGTATGCTCAACAACAATGGCATTGGAAAGGTCTGAAGCAGTTTGATTCATCTTCTCAAATCCAAGTGGAAAGAAAACAAAACCATACCTTTGCCTGCAGCACAAGAACATAGAGCTTCTTGAAAGATTAAAGCCATCTCTGATGCATTATTTCCTGATCTGTGCCCCCCAAATCCCTCTCTGTTATTTCAATTCAAGAAGTTCAAGCATCTAGTTAAAACACCCTCAGCGAAGGTTGGAAAAGGAAGCATTAAGATACAAACTCTACTGTAAGATACAGTCTAAAGAGATGTCCATGCTTACAAGACACTCATGACTTCAGCTGCATGGAACCAGCATTTTTTTAAAATATTTGGATTCAGGATTGCATTACAACATTAAAGAAATCTCATCTCTGTTCTCACTGCGATCACCAGCTGTGCAAGTGTGTCATTATACAGGCATACCTTGGATATATTGCGGGTTTGGTTCCAGACCACTGCAACAAAGTGACTATTGCAATAAAGCGAGTCACGCAAATTTTTTGGTTTCCCAGTGCATATAAAAGTTATGTTTACACTATACTGTCATCTATTAAGTATGCAATAGCATTATGTCTAAAAAACCAATGTACAAACCTTAATTAAAAAATACCTTATTGCTAAAAAATGCTAACTATCTGAGTCTTCAGCGAGTCATAATCTTTTTGCTGATGGAGGGTCTTGCCTCGATGTTGATGGCTGCTGACTGATCAGGGTGGTGGTTGCTGAAGGTTGGGGTGGCTGTGGCAATTTCTTAAAATAAGACAGCAATGAAGTTTGCTGCATTGATTGACTCTTCCTTTCACGAAGGATTTCTCTGTAGCATGTGATGCTGTTTGATAGCATTTTACCCACAAGAGAACTTCTTTCCAAATTGGAGTCAATCCTCTCCAACCCTGCCGCTGCTTTATCAGCTAAATTGATGTAATATTCTAAATCCTTTATTGTCATTTCAACAGTGTTCACAGCATCTTCACCAGTAGATTCCATCTCAAGAAACCACTTTCTTTGCTCATCCATAAGAAGCAACTCCTCATCCGTTAAAAGTTTATCATGAGATTGCAACAATTCAGTCACATCTTCAGGCTCCACTTCTCATTCTAGTTCTCTTGCTGTCAGCCTGTCCTTTGAAGCTTTGAAGCCAGGCATTGACTCCTCTCTAGCTATGAAAGTCCTAAATGGTATCTGCTTCCAATATAAGGCTGTTTCGTCTGCATTGAAAAACTGTTGTTTAGTGTAGCTGCCTTCATCAATTCTCTTAGCTAGATCTTCTGCATAACTTGCTGCAGCTTCTACATCAGCACTTGCTGCTTCACCTTGCACTTTTATGTTATGGAGATGGCTTCTCTCCTTAAACCTCATGAACCAACCTCTGCTAGCTTCAAACTTTTCTCCTGCAGCTTCCTCACCTCTCTTAGCCTTCCTAGAATTGAAGAGAGTTAGGGCCTTGCTCTGAATTAGGCTCTGGCTTAAGGGAATGTTGTGGCTGGTTTGATCTTCTATCCAGACCACTAAAACTTTCTCCATATCAGCAATAAGGCTGTTTCACTTTCTTATCATTCATGTGTTCACTGGAGTAGCACTTTGAACTTCCTTCCAGAACTTTCCCTTTCCACTCACAACTTGGCTGTTTGGCTCAAGAGGCCAAGCTTTCGGCCTGTCTCGGCTTTCAACATGCCTTCCTCACTCAGCTTCATCATTTCTAGCTTTTGATTTAAAGTGAGAGATGTACGACTCTTCCTTTCACTTGAACACTTAGAGGCCATGGTAGGGTTATTATTCATCCTAATTTCAATATTGTTGTGTCTCAGGGAACAGGGAGGCCCAAGAAGAGAGAGAGAGACGGGGGAATGGCCAGTTGGTGGAGCAGTCAGAATACACACAACATTTATCGATCAAGTTCACTGTCTTATATGGGTGAGGTTTGTGGTGCCCCAAAACAATTCCAATAGTAACATCAAAGATCATTGATCACAGATCACCATAATGGATAATAATAATAATGAAAAAGTTTGAAATATTGCAAAAATTACCAAATTGTGACACAGAGACACAAAGTGAGCACACACAGTTGGAAAAATGGCATCAATAGACTTACTCGACACAGGGTTGCCACAAACCTTCAATTTGTAAAAAATGCAGTATCTGCAAAGCGCAATAAAACGAGGTATGCCTGTACTTGTAAACTGCTCCAACTAGTCAAACAAGTTGAGACACCAGATGTATTTTGATGAAAGAGTGCATGCTACAGAGAAAAAACAAAAACATTATGTACCTTTACCATGAAGCACAGGTTTACAGACCTTTGTAAACTGTTTTGTTATACAGTCCAGAAGACAAATCTGGTGATCCATGTGATCTCTTGTTCATTCAGATTAACTTTTCATTGAGTAAAACTCTTATTATGACAAATATATTAAATATTCCATGAAAATTAAAAATTTTCAATTCCTCATTGTTTTGAGTAAATATTGTTCACTTACAGTTACCAATTCTCAGACAAGCTATTATCAATGCATTATTCAGTGTGTAATTCCCATTAGAAATACCACATTCTCTTGCCTGGTTGTGGGTGGCTTTTTGACTGAAAAAAAGACAATGACTGGATAAGCAATTTATTAAATGCTGGACAGCTGAACTTATAGCTACATAAATAAGTTAGTGGGAGGTAAACTAGAGAGGCGGTCTAGAGTGAGTCAGGAACCCTGTGTTAACCACCTACATAACACTCTTACTCCATGCTAAATGCCAAGCAGCTTACTCCACTTTTAAGGTATGCTATTTCGCACTTTATGTGTTTAAAAATATTTTCATTATAATGGCGGGAACAAATAGCAAAGGTGTTTTTACCCTGCCAGGGATAAGAAACTTGAACAGGTCAGAATTGGAATGTAGTGGGTACATACTCACTTTTATCAGTGGTTTTACTACAGAACAAAGTATTTTTTCTGTTTGATGGCTTACAAGCAATCACAGGCTTCTAAGTTATTATCACAGACAAGTTTCTTTGCTGTGAAGTTACTCAACAACAACAAAAAAATCTATATGAGTAATCGATATTCAGAGATGAAGAAGTGTCTAAAACTCTATGCATTCCTCTTCATGTATGAAATGCCCCTACTTGCTCTACTTAAAAAAAAAAAAAATCATTTCTCATAGTTCACTTCTTTCAGACAGCTATCCACTTGTAATCTCACCTTGGATACTTTTCAGTATCATTTACATGTCTGACCTTGATAAGATTACATAAACAATTTTAACAAGCACATCAACAATTCATCCAAGATGCTGCGCCCTGTTTAACAAGAGAACTAGATCCCGTAAGCACTTTATCTGCGTATCTTACAAGCGCTCACCAAAAACTATGGCTCTCATTGCAGCAGCTCAAAGCACTGATCATTTCTTGTAATATTTGGAGAACGACAGTCATACCTATCAGACTATACCTAACATGACACAAAATATTTACATAATGATTTCAAAATACTTTAAGACTAGTGATTCAAGGGGACAAAGAATCAAAATCCTGTGTTCTCTAAATTACAAACACATTATCAAAAAAAACCCAAAACCCTTTATCTTGGGATCAAAAGACAATAACCTTAACACAATTAACAAAATAGTCTTACCTATTTTTAAGTACGGATGTGAGACACTCAGAATTTAGTTGATGCATTAAGGCATCCCTCAATGTCGGGAGCATTGACAGCACTATCATTGAAAGAAAAAAACAAAACTGGTCAATGTCAAGAAAAACATCTTAAACCTGTCCCCAACTCGCTCTCCTCTCCCTCTCTCTCCCTCCCTCCCTCCTCTCCCTCTCTCCTTTCCCTCTCTCCCTCCTCTCCCCCCTCTCCCCTCTCCCTCCCTCCCTCTCTCCTCCTTCTCCCTCCTCTCCCCCCCTCTCCTCCTCCCCCTCTCCTCTCTCTCAATAGATACTGTATATCATAGACCTCATGCTCAGCATGCAAAGCTGGAAGCCAAGTAACACAGGAAATCCTGAGAGTGCTCAGTTCAATTACTTGCTTGCCTCTTATCAGCTTGGGAAAACTGCTGCTCTTATGTGGCTACATGGCTCTGGCTGGCTCTAGCTAGAGTCACATACTCACGCTGTGCATATCTGCATGTACATGTCCTCAATTTTCCAGAAGAAAAAATGGTTAAAATCTACACTATTGAATTTTCCCCAGAGGAGAAGAAAAAGTTTTGAGTTCTTTTCCAATAAGAGGGCCAGAAAGACATATGAGAAAGGTATGTTTTAAACAAAGGAAAGCTTGCAGGAAAAAAATCCTTTACTTCTTGAATATTCAACATCCAAACTCCTGTCATACGATGGGAACAGGAAATGGAAAACAAGCATGCACAGAACAGAATAAATGCTAAGATCAAAGTATGAAAAAAGGGCAAAAGGAATGCACCCTGCCAGACAGAAGGTACTTGGTACAACAAATAGCAAAACAAAACTTAGCTCTTGAAGTGAAAAAAATCAATCCCAGCAGTACAAAATGGAAAAGATTAAAAAAGGAAACACAGACTAAGCAGGGATAAAAAGGCACACAGAAAGCATTTTCAGCCACCCACGAAGCCATTAGAAATTTCAAAAGAAGGAAATACTGCCCCATTTATTTTATAGAAATAGTTTTGAACGTCATGTATTTAAATGAGCGACGATTTTGTTAAACTCTACCCCACTATCTCCTCTCCACAATCCAGGGACAAATGCCATAATACAATTGCTTTCATTTTTGCCACCAAGCTAGTGAAGTACCTTTTAACTGTTCTAAGTGTAGGGAATTAATGTGTTGGTGGGTCATTTTTATTTGCAGTAAGAAACACATCAAGTTCTCTGTGTAGCTTACTAACATGTTATAATGAATAAGAGTATTAATCCTGCTGTAAATTCAGTATTTTTTGAATCTGGGTGCTGTTTCACACATGAATACCATGTGCAGTTTAGAAGAATACAGAAACGGTTCTGAAATGACAAAAGCTGTAATCTTCATGTATTCATGTATGCATGTATGGATGGATATATTCAAAACCAAGGGCTCAGATGACCTCTGGAAAACCTTTCAGTCCTCTTTCTTCTGACTCTATTTTTATTACGTAAACTGACTATATTTATATAATAATATAAAATTTTTAAGATTCTGAATTCTGCTACATTTCTTACTCTTCTCTCATCTCATCAATATGTAGTATAAATCCCCAAATAATTCTACTTATCAAGAACAGTATTTCCTTATCTTACCTGTCATATTGCATGTCCTCTGATTACTTTCAAAATGATACTGCCTTCGTGCTTGGGCRATGTATTCAGCTGCCTCTCGTTCTTGGATTTCTCTGATTTTCTTCTGACCATACTTTCCCAGTAAATAGACTCCTGCAGAGAGATTTTTATATGACAAGTGGCTTTAAAAATGTGAAGAAGCCCCCCTTCAGCCTTTCATTGGTTTTAAACCAGAAGAGTACATAATATTTTGAAGGGATATGTGGGTCTTGTGTATTTTAATGGGAACGGATGATGGTAATCATCAAAACAATGTCTTCAAAATGAAGTAAAATGTCAAGGGTAATGATTAGAACATGATAAGAAACTTTTCTAAGATGAGATTTTTTGCCCTTCAAAAAAAGGCATTTTTGGTACTACTGAAATGTGCACAAGTAGTATTGAAGAGATTGAAGCAAAGATTATTTAGAGAAGAATGCAGAATAATAGAAAGAATAAAGAAAAACTTACATGCATTAAGTTTAGAGAAGGATAAAAATGGAAAGTCTTTTTAAAAAGATATCCTTCTAGAACTAGCAGCAGAGAAGTTAGAAGTAAAACTCAAGTCTCTAAAACCACAGAAGAGAAAAATGATACAGTCCAACAGTTCCTTTGTTTGTTTTGACACTTGTGCATAGGAAGAACCTTAGCTTCAGTGGGGCTTCACTGCGGCCCTCAGCTGCATCACCTTCTCCCTGGGCTTCTCCATTCTCTCCTCCCATCCTCTGGTCTGATTTCTTATCATGCCTGGTTCCTACTCTCCAGCTCCACACTCCTCCCACCCCTGAGGCTCTAATCATCCCCCATCATCCTCACTATAAACCTCTGTTTCCACAAAGACCCACCGAAAATTCTTGCTTTGTATTTCTTCTGCTCCCCATATACACATCCCTCTGAAGCATCCTCCAAGTGCTCTGCCCACACCCCCAGGGGTTCACAGACCTCTCCAGGCTGCCTGCAGGCCACTTCTTGTCTTTCCTAATCTCCATCTCTCTTCCTTTTCTAGGCCAGACCTCAAGACTCCACTGTGTCTTCCACACCTCCTGCAGCACTTTTGCCCACTGCAAACTCCTCTCCATGAACTTCACGCTTCCCAGCCAGGGCATCTCACACACTCTGCCATTGGAAAGATCTTACTCCTACTGCAGTCCCTGCTACCAACAACCCATCCTATGCATCAAATTAATTTGCTGTTTCCTATACACATTGGTAGCAGTAATTACCCATCTAAGAAATGTCATTTCTCTGTATATCAAGCTGTTCTCATGTTCTCACTCTCAAGAAAGAATCTAAAGAAAAAAAGGGGGGGAGGGCACAGAAAAGACTACACCTCAATCATCTTCTGTCCATTGCCAAACAATTCCCTAAATACTGAAATTATTCTGAAGAGTGCCAGACCTGGCTCCGTTAAGTCAACAATGGTACAAAGAAGAAATCTGCCTATCAGATCTTTTTTTTTTCCTTCCCACCAAGCACTTTCAAAATTGTAAACACAGAGCTACAAAGCTTTCTTCAAAGTCAAAATTTCACGTTTCAAAAGATAATACCTGACGGAATGAATGAATTCGATATTCAGTAACTGCTGAATGCTAAAAGTTGTTAACTAATTTTATAAGACAAACTCACTGGATTAAAAAAAAAAAAAAAATCCCCCAAACCAAATAAGATTTTGAATTTGTTACATAGTTTGGTCATCAGAACCTTTCAATACATTCTCCCAAACTGTCATCAGTATTCAAATGACATGTAAAATTTGTGTCCCTAATATCTACAGCTGCAAAAAATATGACAATTCATATTGGCATTAGGTTTTTTAACAGACAGCTACAAACGAGACCGGTTTCAAACAATGAATCTCTTCCATTTAGTTACCAAAAGCTTCAGAAAATAAAAATATGGAGAGTGATTCTCTGTTGTCTCAGCCTTTATGCAGCCTAATCACTTGTCACACATGGAAGATCCACCTCATCAAAAATGATTTGGTTCCATATGGTTCCATATACATAAAATGTGATTTTACCACTGTAAATGTTTAACCAAAATGAGACTTCATAATTAACATTTAAATACAGTTTTCTGTAAAAAGAATCAAATCCTGTCAAGAACCAGGAATATATGTTTAGAATACAACCCTTAAGGTATTGTTTGTTTAGTTTTTTTTGCAGCTCACTTACTGAAATAGCAACAATTATTTGCTTAYACTAAAAAAAATTAATCTGTTGAACACACATTTTTTTCAAACATTTTATCCCAATCTTTAGTTCAAATTATATTCAAATACAGTGATTTGTCAAAATAATTATTTTTGTTTCATTTTTTCCAAAAAATAAATCATTTTACTCCAAGTTTTATGGCAGAAAGGTCTCACAGGTATAAAAGAGCCTCCTCCTGCATGTACACATGGTGCAGGCAGACATGAGACTATGAGAAGCAAACAACTCAAGAAGAATCACGTGCATGCCCTAGAGTAATATGCTGGAGTAGCATCTTCATAATTAAGATTGAGACAGCTAATTGCTTAACAGTTGATTGTTAAAGCAGTGTGATTACTCTGCACTAAGAATTGCTGGGCCACATGAGGGTCCAAAGTCGCATTAACAGTTGTCCAGGTTTAACAAGGAGTTTCCAGAGAAAACACTCATCTAAAAATGGTGCAAAATCAGAGCATTAGCTGTCTTATTTCTTCCCTCCTCCCCCACCACAAGCCTTAACTTTGATCCATCACTAATAGATGTTATTTACTCCAACATCATCTTCATTTTGGGGGATTCAATGCATTAGAACTTAACTCAGGTAAAAGGTATAGGTACATAAGGCAAAAGTTATAACATCCACATAGCTTAAGTGAAACCAAGGAGCCAAAGAAAACTGCCACGTGTACAGGAGACTGACTCTGTTATTAACTGCATAGCTCCTAAGTGCTCTCCTCAGTGCCTCTAAGTAATTTGGAGACCATGACACTGAACCAGGGAAATTCTAGTCCTGTTCTTGTCAGCTTTGTGACAATGAACTTCTGCACACTAGTCACACTTGTCTGCATTGGGGAGCAGAGCCTCTGCAAGTTTCTGGATCATGGAATATTTCAAGGAGCTCAGGAGTCTGCATGTGTGTTTGCATTTTACTTCAGAACTAGTGTGTGTGTGCATCTATAAAGTTAATTCAGAAGACTCTAGAAAATAATACAGATTTTAAATGAAAATGCAAGTACTTACTGCTGCTTAGAATTCAAAGTAGAACCAGAAAAAGCCACATCCTAGGAACAGCCATAATGTCAACATTAACTAAAATAATGGTAAGAAACTAAGTTACCATATTGAAAATCCCTTATACTAAAACAAGAAAAGTGAACATCAAATTTTTACAGTAACTGAGATATCTCAAATTTACCTCTCAATAGGGGATAGGAGATCTGCAGAAAGTGGCAGCAGCAACATTATACTCATCTGTCCCTCTAATTAGCTAAACAGTTGTACAGAATTTCATACAGTATCTTTCCCCTATGTTCCATATAAAACCAGGAATTAAAAAAAAAAAGCCAGCAATACACTGCATATGAGACAATCCAAAAGACAATTTCTATGTAAACCTTTTTCCGCCTTTGTTAAAGCATAAACTATGCAAGCAACTATAATCTGAACATTTCTGAATCGCACAAGGGTCAAACACAGATTAGCAGTGCAAACCAGGATTATATCAGCTGATGTCAGAAGACTCAGATAGAGCAACCCCAGTAAGGATCTGATATTACTACTCACACGGCTCTAAAACTGACCTACAAAGTGAAATATATTTATACTGGCTATTCTACAAACAGGGAACATCAGTGTTCTACCATACCCATACCCTGTGGAAACGACAATTTCATTTATCTGTTAACAGTGAATTGAGATAAATATGCTCTAATTTCTCTCTTATACTGTAGCACTGTATAGTTTCTTCCTATTTAAATGCAAGTCACAGAAGATTACAAAAGCTGCAGGCTCTTTACACCTTCATCCCACCTGTTTGAGGCCACTGGCATATTTCTCACTTCACATGAGTTACCAATTTCTTAACTGTTCCTTAGCCCTTTCCTTTCTTCACAGGTGGAATGCAAAGATGAGTAAGAGGCTGGGATGGTTAGCCAGGAGGCATCAAGAAGTTTTCAGGAAGCCCCCTTACAGCCTTAAGTAACTGCAATGCTGCCCTTGAATAAAAATTTTTAAGTGGAAAAACTTCTAAGAATTTCATCAATGTGGAAATCATGCTAACACACAGCAGTCTGTATCCTTCTAGCACATCAACAGCTCTTAAACATCAGGAAAGAGGAAGATGACTAAAACTCAGGAAAGAAGAACTCGGCCCTGAAGCCCTGTGCCTCAGATCATCTACTTCACCTGCCAAGCAACACAGGCATTGCAGGGTCACACACCCCAACACAGAACACACTGATGCACCATGACTTCATCAAGCCAGAAGAGTCTTGATGAGCAACAGCAAGCTATAGCTCAGGTATAAAGAAAGAGAATAAGAATGTCATTAAAAAATAATAATAACAGAAGGAAAGTTTGGAACAGGAATGCATCTCCTTTTACACAGGTAAGATACAGCTGTATTCACTGTGTAAGAGGTGGTTATAAATTTTATTTTATACTCATGTCCTGAAATAATAACTTACTAGGGTGAAATATTTCCAAATAATGATCTTTACCATCATTTATTGACATGAGTTTTTCTGCTACTTCTGCAGGTTGTGATTTGTCCTCATGTACGTATAAAATCATGGATCAATTGATACACAATTGTCCCACTGCAGTTGAAAACCACATTTAAAACAGGAAAGCACTAAAATTTTACTCTCTTGCACCACTGACTTCCAGTTCCACCAAAATTTATTTATTACCCCTTCGATAACTCAGAAACTAACAGAATTTTTTTGCTAAGCAGCTGTATTTCTGAACTGAAATGCTCCTTCTGCAAGATGAAGGTTGCAACAGATGAAATTTTAAATAATAATTTAATCACCATTGAAATCAGAACCATACATTTCAAACACACCCTGAACTTGCTCTTCTACAGCAATAAGCGAATTTCACCACAGTGAATCATTTTGTAACATCCATCGAAATCTGGCTTCAATGCTGAGTGCTGGGATATAAGTTACTTTAAAATAATTCTACCTATCCAGTAAGGACCTAACATGTCCTTGCAGTTCAAACGCGCCCTCTCCTTACCTTAAACATTTCTGGTGGGTTTGATCCCAGACCAAACTCTAGCTTTTGGTACCCTAAAGAGATTTAAGTCTTCTTAGTATGCAATTTACCTTCAATTGCTAAAAGAATAGATGCCTGAAGAAAGAGTTTCTACAGGGTCTTTGCTAAGTTCAAGTCTCAACCTCACTCAATAGTTCAAGCAAATTGCACCTATTTGAGTTGCTTTTCCATCAGCTTGAGTCCTTATTTCAAGAGTTTTTGCAACAGATTTTTCTGCTTATGAAGATGTAGTGTTAGCAATCACAGAAACACAGAGAATGACAGTCAGTGATAGCGCACAAGGAATCCATCTCAGTAAACAGAAGCAAAGGTGCCAATTGATTTAGATGCAGTAATTCTTCTGTAATATAATACAAATACAATATCATATCAGTAATTAGGTAGAGACTCTTGTGTACTATCTTATGAATCATTAAGTATTTCATATCAATCTCTGACTGCCTGCAGGTCAAAGACTTAAAATCATTACGGTCTGCGATAGAGGTGTTCCATTTTTCTTTGCTATGTCCTCCCTTCCCAGAAGATGCACCTACAGCTCTTAAAAACCACGGGAGAGAGACAGATCCTAGTCTCTGATATTTAATAAGCAGATTTGGGTGTTTTCTCAAATCATTCAACCACTTGTTGCATCCTACCTCTCAACATTAGGCAGTACTTTTTGGAAAAGCATCAGCTGTGGATCTCAGGGTTCTGATTTATTAGTGGTGCCAGAACAGCTTACCGTGGCTCCTGGAGTTACTTAAGGTCTGACCTACAACTAATACATGGATGGACAAAGTACTCATGATTCAGCTGCTGAGCCACTGTAATGCAGCAATCTTGAGTAAATCCTCTTCATTTCCCAAGTTGCCTTAAAATACTGTGGTGCAAGTTGCAGTTGTTGGCAGCTAATGATATTCTCTGGCTTGCAGATGCCCAAATTCACTACAGAGTCCTCAAATACAACACAGCAATTCAAAGTCCTCAGATACAACACAGCAGGAGGAAACAGGTATTTGGTCCATGCTGCAGGCAATGACAGAATAGTTTGAAATTTACAGTCAGCGAAAGTTGAACCACTTGTTAGAAACACAGCATCATCTTTTTTGATCAGTCACATTTTAAAACGACCTCATTTTAGTCCCCATAAATTCCTTTTTTTTTTTTTTAAACATACTTCAATCAGTAGCATTTCAGTGAAAGTGACACTGAACTGTACACAAACAGCAGCAATCATAAGGAAAAAGCTGCAAATTCACCCTGGTCCCCATTGTGGCAGAGGGTCCTTTATATATGAATTCAGGATTTCAGGCTATCAGGACTACCAAGAGCCATGAGTTCCATGATATCTGCTTTCCCATGTGGACATTGATCCGTGTCTGCTAGATGAAATTGGGACAACTGATGCTTTTACTATCTCCATCTGTCCACCTACTACTCTCACAAGGACAGTTGAAGGGGAGGGGGAACAACTTGCAGGTTACCGCTTGGTATATTAAAGTAAATCTGTTTAATTTAACACAGTAGGCTGTGTGGCTCAGAAACTGGTTAACGTAACGTCCTGCCATACTTGCAGTCAGAAACCTGCAGGTGAGGGAGTGAACTGGAGAAGTGGTTTGACAGGTACTTCAGAAACCATCATTTAAACTATTATCATATGTTAATCTGCACGCTGTTGAACAAACATAGAAGGAATTCATGCTGAAAGGATACAGAGGAAATAATAGGGCAAGTCAAAATTATATACAATTCACTTTCACAAGAGACTTTGCCTGAACCAAAAGGTGAAAAAGAGTCAGTGCACTGCAGAAACCCTTCAGCCCTCAGAATTTTTAACTGTTTAGGCAAGTTTCAGTGGATATAAACAAACACAAAATTTCTCAGCAACTTTATAACATTTAATTGCATTGCTTGCGCAAAACATAAGATCAGACAGAGCTGATAACCGAGCATGCAAAGAGACAACTGTACCTTTTGAAAAGCAGTATCTAATAATCGTGAAAGACCATTTTTATCAGCTGCACAGATGTGCATTTTACTATTAAACACAGAGATAGATCCAAGCTGTTCTTTTAAACATAATTCTGGCTAAAAAATAACCCTGTAATAAACCAGAGCATAACCACTCTAAGGGTTAGACAAGACCCTGAAGGGAGCAAGAATGGCCAGAATGATTAATGTAAATCTTCTCCACCCTCCAAAAAAGTTTTGCATCTGCAGTTGGTTTATCCTTGACAATTCATCCCTATGCATGAGTCACTCTGAGACCGCCAGAAACTACTGGCTTTCAACCTCTGCCCTAAAAATAATCTTAGAAATGTTACCTACCCTTAAGTGCCGCTGGACGTCGTTTCAAATCGATATAAACAACGGCCCTAAGAAGGGTTACGCAACTTGACTCCCTGCGTTTTAGTAGTGAAGGAATGATGCGCTTCGTGCAGGGGAAAATTTTTTCCTGCTACTTGAGCTCTCCAAAAGTTGGACAGCCGGGTACATTTATTTTATTATATTATTATTTTTTATTTTAGCAGCAACCTGGAACAGGTGCTTCGCGCGACCACGGAGCTCCGCGCGCGGCGGCTCGCAGCGAGAAGCGGCGGCGGCAGGTAGAGGCACCGCGCCGGGAACCTGCCGCAGCTCCCGAGCGGCCCAGGCCGCGCACCCGCCGCGGCAGGAGCAACGGCCATGATGGCCCTAACGGCGCCGGAACGGGCCCGCGGGGCGCCGGCCGCCCGCGCAGTCGGGCTTCCCCCGCCGCCGCCGCCTCCTCCCGGCCCAACAGCGGCCCGGCCCAACGGCGGCCAACCGCCCCCGCTGCCCCGCCGCGGAGACCGCCCCCCCCCCGTGCCGCCGCGCCGCTCACCGCCGAGGAAGGTGCCGAGGAAGAGGCATTTCTTTTTGTGCCGCTTGAGGAAACTCCAGAGGGACCG